>NC_087086.1:30018368-30321512 GCF_036172545.1 Culicoides brevitarsis | reverse complement strand
ACGAGCTCCTTGACGCGTTTCAAGCACTCTTTCTTCGTTCGTCCCGGAATACACTCGGCAATTCTGTCCCAACGATCTGCCGTCGACACGGGATACGTTTTAATCGCTTGTTCCAACAAACTTTGCTCCTCTTTTGTCCACGTTTTGGGTTCAACTGTCGTCGTCGTCGTCGTTGCTGCTTCTTCTTTTGATTCTGTTTTTTCGGGTTTTTTTCCGTTCACCATTGGCGTTCCATTAACTTTTGCTGTACTTCCGTTCGCCAATTGCTCTGCATTTTCATCGTTTACGCTAATTTCCGAATTATCCACGACTTTGAGCTCCTTTTTGTTTTTTTCGAACGACTCGAAGGCATTTTGGTTCGTTTGCGCTTTCAGGTCGCTTTTTGAAAAGTCACTGTGCTGCATGTCTTTCGTCTTGTTCAAGACCTCTTTGGCGGAGAACTTGGCATCACCCAAATTCGTGGCGTGCTGATTGAGGAAATTCGCGACGACTTCCCAGCGTTGCACTGTGCCAGCGGGGAAGAGATTGACAGCCTTGATGAGCAACTGAATATTTTCCAGGGTCCAGAGTTGTTTGCGATTCACGGCTGGTTTGACGGCGGAATTAGCGCTGGGGGTTGCTGCCGTTTTGGGGGGACCGAATAACCGACGTCGCTCTTCTTCCATTTTTTCCTCGGTTTCTTGGAGGGCTTTCAGGAACGCTTCTTTGCCGTTTGTCGCCATATTTTTGTTGAGTTCTTGCAATTCGAGGGTCTTCATGAGTTCGCAAATTTTGTCAATGCCTTCCATATTTTTGAGTTTTTCCTTGTCGTCGGCGGCATAATAATCGTTCGCTTTCATGGTATCGCGGAAAATTTTCTTTTCCTTCTTCAAAGCGCGTTTTTGGGCTTCGCGCTCTTTTTGGATCTGTTCAATTCGTTTTTGTTCCGCTTTTTCTGCCTCTTGTTTCTTTAATTCTGCCTCGCGAATGAGACGTTCCTCTTCGGCTTTTTGTTGCTGAGCTGCTGTTTGTTTCGCGCGTTTTGCCGCAAGTTTCTTCTCTTTTTCCTCCTTTTTGAATCTCACAATTCGCGGATCGTTGTTGTACGCCAAATCAACTAAAGCCCTTATCCGGGAATTTTCTTCCTTTTTCCGTTTGATGCGAATTTGTTTATTTTGCTTCTCGATCCATCGTCGTTCCTCGCGATCTTGTCCCTTGTCCTTGTCTTCCTCATCCAAATAGCTGTATTCGCGCCACGACTGAAAATTGTACCAAAAATCGTAGAATTTTTCGACGGCATCACGATCGCTGTTGTCATCGCCCAACAATGGCACGTTTCGTTTCTCGCTCCAGCGTTTATTGAGTTCGAATTGTGGCCCGAGGACGCCGTAAAAGTCCTTTTCGACAGCTTGTTGGGAGGGAAGCGTATCATCGAACTCCGGATCGACCGAATCGTAAGAACGACGTTTCGCGGGCACCGAAAGCGTCTCATACGCGCGAATAATACACGTGAAATAATCGTCATCGGTGCGGATTTCCTCGCCTTGCGCTTTTCGCTTGTCCGGATGGTGCTTCAACACAATTTTTCGGTAAGCTCGTTTAATGTCGTCATCTGTGGCTGCGTTTCTGTTGCAAAAAAATTGGTTAAAATTGGTCGAAGGTCATCGAAAATGTGTTTGAAAAAAATTACCTCAAGTGTTTCAAGCCTAAAACCGCGTAATGGTCTTGATCCTTCCACTCTTTCGGGTCTAAACTACGCAAATAATCCACATCTACAACGAATTCCGTCGTGCTATCGGAGATTTTTTCCTCACTGCTGCTCGTCGAAAGGCCTCCCGATTCGCCATAATGGATTGTCGCCAGATACTTGACGAAATTCAGGCCCACGCATTGCACGCGACGCGTTTCAAAGGGCGTTTGCAAGGCCACAACAGTATTTTCCGTCTCCATGATGCAGTTTAAATTTTTTTTTTGCGTTATTCAACAACTTAATTTGGGGGAAAAAATGTGTTAACCTCAATCACGCGCGGGGATTTCTCAAAAATTCACGTTTTGGGCACGCACTTTGGTTTTGCGTGCAACCTTTCACGGGGAAACACGAGACTCGAGCACCGCGTTGGCTGGCGTCACGTTAAACAGGCAAAATTTGAGCTTTTTCCACGTAAAAATGGGGATTTTGTGTGGCATTGACTGTCTCACACACTTTTTTGCTTTCAGAACAATGGTGGTGCTTTGCTTACAAACTGCATACATTCTGCTTTCTGCTTACATTTTACTCGAATGAGACGAATGAAAGTGATAAAATACCCCAGTTTACATTCTTGAACTGGGATAATTTATCATTTTCATTCGTCTCAAACAGCTGATGGCTTCCGGACATCATCATGAGCCAATGTCGCCTTTGTTTGAGCCCAAAAAAGCCTTTAAAAGACTGGAATGAGGCTTTAGACGAAGGAAAATCCGAAAAAGGGACTGTTAAAGAGACTTTGCTGAAAATTTTCCGTCTTGACGAGCTTCAGGAACAACAAAATGGAGCAATTTGTGATGCCTGCTTTGAAAAACTTCAAGAAATTCACGAGTTTTATGAAAGAATTTTGGAAAGTCATCGAGTTTTAAGTGAAAAATCATCGAAAAATGCCTCGGAAGTGCCTTCAGATGTCGATTGTGATACAAATTTTTCCACCGAATTGCCTAAAATTGCTCCGCAAAGCCTAAAAAAGGTTCAAAAGTCATCGAAAAAACATCAACAGTCCCAAGAAGATCAAATAATCAAAGAATTTTACGGGCTACGATGTCAACAATGCACGGAAATGCCTTCTTTTGATACTTTAAACAAATTACGGGATCATAATCGAGCTGCACATTCCCTCAAAGTCACCACGATCGAATGTTGTTCGAAAATTTTCAAGAAACGCGGTCAATTATTGGATCACGCCAAGAGTCACATCAACCCCGAAGAGCTTACATGTCTCGAATGCAACAAAATTTGCGCCAATCGGTATCGTTTGAAGCTTCACGCAGCGCAACATCAAAATTCACAAAAATCTTTCGCCTGCCCGACATGCGAAAAACGATTTTTAACGTCGTGCAACTTGAAAGCTCACGAAAAAACGCATTTATCTTCGGAGGAAAAGGCGGCAATGAAAACTCACGTTTGCCAGACTTGCCAAAGTGCTTTTATGTCGAAATCGCTGCTCGCCCATCACATTCGGCAGATTCACGAGAAGCGCTATACGTGCATTTGTGACATTTGCGCCCGAAGTTTCAAGACAAAAATGCATTTTTTGAGTCATTACAGGCATGTGCACACAAATCCCGACCAAATTCGGGTGCAATGTCAGATTTGCGGGAAATGGGTGGCAAATGAGCAAGCCTTGAAGAAGCATGTGAGACTGAATCACGACGATCCGGGTCCGCATGTGTGTTCGGAATGCGGAAAAGAGGCGCCCACGAAGAATGCACTGATTTCGCATGAAAGGTACATGCACAAGTCGGCGAATAAGTTCAAATGTCAGTTTTGTGTGAAGTGTTTTAAGAAGCCGATTCACCTGAGGGAACATCTGACGACGCATTTGGGCGGCGTGTTGTACCGATGTGACTTTTGTGAGAAGACTTTCAACTCGGGAGCGAATTATTTCAAGCATAGGAAGCAGAAACATGCGGAAGAATTAAAGAAAAAGGGAGGAAAAGGGAAAAATTGTTGGAGTAACTTGAAATTTTGAGAGATTTTTAGACTATTGGATTGAATTAAAAATTAAAATTAGAAGAAATTTGAAGGATTTTTCGTTAAAAGGCTTCAAAATTGAGGAAATTTTAACTTTTTAATACTGAAAAGTGATAAATATGACCTTTGATGAGCTAAAAATGAACAAAAATTACGTAAAATTAGTCAAAAATGTAGAAATTAGGCTTCTTGTGAACCAAAAAACTGACAAATCTGTTCGAAGGTGACCTAAAGAGGAAAAAAAATGACCTTAAATGAGGCAAAAATAATGAAACTCAAATTCAAAAAGGCGAAAAATTGAAAAAATTCAAATTAAATCGTTCAAGAATTGACAAAATTTACCTTGAATTGTTCAAAAATTGACAAAATTTATCTTAAACCGTTCAAAAATTGTGAAACCTCACCACTTAAAACCCTAAAAATGAATTAAATTGACTTCAATTCAGTAAAAATATTAAAAAATTTACATCTTTTGTTTCCATGATAAATAAATTTAAGCTGAAATTAAACAAATTCGACCGTTGTTGAACAAAAAATATCGAAACTGAACTCTGGTACATTGAAAAATTGTTAAATTTGTCTTCTGAAAAATCAAAAATTAAATAAATTTAACTTTTAAGACCCAAAGAAGTACAAAAATTACCTTCGATGAGCTCAAAATCGACAATTTCAACCTCTAACGGATCAAAAATGGAAAAATTTGGTTTGAAGGGAGCCAAAAATTAAACTTTAGTGATTCAAAAATTGTTAAAAATGATCCTTAGACGATCAAAAATTGAAAAACAGAGAAATTTGATCTCTTTTGAACCCAAAAAATGAGCTTAATTGACCCTTAATGTTTAACTTTTGAATGAAATTGACGTCTAAAGGTACAAATTCGGTTCATATTTAACAAAAATGATGAAAATCCTCTTAGGATGTATGAAAAAATCGAAAAATTTGCCCTCTGATGAATTAAATAAGAAGAAAATTTACCCCTCAAGACCCAAATAGGACGAAAATTGCCAATTCTGAGCTAAAAATGTGAAAAACTGTCCCTTAAAGAATCGAAAGTCGTTTAAAAATCCCAAAAATGATTAAACTAAACATCTTAAAACCCAAAAATTTGTCATAAAAATTAAATTTTTCATTTATTCAACTTTTCCTGCACCATCCTCTGATGCTCCACGGGATGCATTCTCTTCCGATGCGCATACATATTGGCTCCCGAATTAAAAGTCTTCTCGCAAAACTGACACGTGTACAGCGCTCCTCCGATATGCGTCGTGACATGTTCCTTCATCTCAACTTCCCGCTTGAATCCCTTGCCGCAATGCGTGCACTTGAATTTCCGCTCCGACTCGTGCACATAAATCCTGTGTTGCCTCAACGCTTGACTACTTGGCGCTATTTTACCGCAAATGGGACACTCGTGAGGCCCGCCATGCTTGTGAATTCTCGCGATATGAGCATTGAGACACTTTTCGTTCAGCAGCAGAGCGTTACAAAGATGACACTTCATTTTCGGGAGCGGTTTCACGTCGTGCATGCTGCGGTAGTGATACAAAAAGTCATTTTTATTCTTAAAAGTTTTCGCACAAATGTCGCAAATGAAGTTGTAGAGCTTCAGATGGATTTTTCGCATGTGCCTCGCAATTTGAGCTTTCAGTTTGAACGCAACGCCGGGACATTCGTTGCACAAAAAGAGTTTTTTCGCTTCTTTTTCATGTTTTGGCAAATGGGTGTCCATGTGATTTTGCAAAGTTCGTATCCGCTGAAAGGTTTTTGAGCAAATTTCGCATTGATGGGTGACGCCGCTTCGTTTTGGGAGCTGATGATGTTGCTGTCGATGGTCTCTGAGGTGAGTTCGATTCTGAAGTTGCTTGTCACAGTCGGGACATTTGAACATCGAGGGATTTGTGTGGAAAATCATGTGATCCAGCAATCGAATCCGCTTGTTTAAACGAAGACCACAACAAACAATTGAAGCGTTCGGATCGCCGTGCTTTTCGTATCGATGATTTTTGTATAAAAAGAAACGTTCGAAGGATTCCGAGCATTGTTCACACGAGAAATGGAAAAATTCTTTGATTTGGCGGTCTTCTTCGTCGAGTTGAGCTTTGTCGATGAACTGATTGCATCTCAAAGGTCGATCTTTTTCACGATTTTTCTTCGATTTTGACTTTTCTTCATCTTCTAAAGCTTCGTTGTCATCAATTTTCTCTGTTTTTAACGAAATTTCTTCAACCAAATCGTATTTTTCTTTCTTTTTCCGCTGTTTCGGTGAAGTTTTCTCCCTTTTTTTCTTCAATTTCGGCAAAACTGGGTCATCTACGATAATTCTTTCGAGTTTTATCACAGGAAGTTTCTCTGATATCGTCGGTTCCTCAACTTTAACGAGCTCTAAATTACATTCTACCTTCTGTTGGCTCAGTAAATTTTGAGATTCGATGATTATTTGATATAATTCAAGCGATATTTGTAGTTTATCTGCACAAAATGGGCAAATTTTGGCATCTTCCGGATCATTTGTGAGCTGAAATTAACAAAAACATTGAATTTTAAGTGCAAAATTGATAAAAAATTGAATTTACCTCAATTTTGAATACGGTTTCGATCTGTTCCTTTACTTCTTCTAAAGATTTTGAGTCAAAAAATGGATCGTTGATGACTTGGAGACACAAATAACATGATTTATTCAACATTTTTTTAAAATTTTTGTTTTGCGTTTGTTGTTGTTTATGTTTTAATACTGATTTTTTAATGTCATATGAAACGTCAAAGCGGCAATTCATGATTTTTTGATGAATGAAATTTTTTCCCTTTGATTTTTGTTAAAATTATGAATGAAAAGTTGTTGAAAAAGCAATTTTAGAGTTAAAAAATAGTTAAAAATATTTAGAGGAATATTTTTTAAAATGAATTTTGATAGAAAAATTAAGAAAATTTGATAAAATTCGATAATTTTGTTCCCAAAACGCTTGATTTTAACTTATGAATTAAGATTTTGGCGCCTTTTTGAACATAATTTTCTCAAAATTGAAGAAAAATTTTGTTTTGATGCAGAAAATTAACAAATTTTAGCTCAAATTGCACTCTCGAGCATAATTTTGAGCATTTTCAGTGAACTTGCCTTTGTTCTAAACTTCCAAAAAATTTTTTGAGCCTCATCCTTGTTCCAAAATTCTTCGAAAATCAACAAATTTCTTGTAAAAAACAACAATTACGAACATTTATTCAATCGAGACTTCATTACGAGCAATGTAAAAAGCCGAAATCAAGGCAGAAATTTGCGGTTCTTCGACACATCCACAAGCGAGACGTTCCTCAATGGCAGCCATCCTCATTATTAACTTACTTATCACACGATGAGGCAATTCAACTACAAAAAATTCGCTTTAAGAAAATTTTTTAAATGAAAAATGCAAAAAACTTACTTCTTTGTACGAACAAATGAACTTCCCGAAGAATATTTTCAAGGGCAAGCCCCTTTTGGATCTTCAGTTCTTGAATTTCTATGAAAAAATTAATTTTTGAACAAAATTTTCTTAAATTTGATGAAAAATTAAAACTTACTTTGATAAATTTCCTTGATACTTTCGGTATTTAACAGCCAATTAACGATTGTCTCAATGTCGCGCGGTTGCGGATGCCCAACGCACGTGTAGACGGTCTCCTCGGTGACATTTTTGAACGACATCCACGTGCTTTGAAGCACATTGATGACTTTTCGCATGTCACCATCGGACAATTTCATAAGAGCTTTTTTACCATCTTCCGTGACTTTGACGCCTTCCGCGTCGATAACGTGATCCAAACGAGGCAAAATCTGTTCCGGCGCCAATGGTCCAAAACGGAAACGCGTGCATCGAGACTGCAAAGCGGGAATAATTTTGCTCAAATAATTGCAAATGATGCAGAAACGAACGTTGTCGGTGTACTTTTCGATGACTAAAAAAATAAATTTTATGAAAAAAATCCTAAAAACAACAAAAAATGATGAAATTTACTTCTTCGAAGCGCATTTTGAGCATCTTTTGACATGGCATCCGCCTCATCGAGAATAATGAGCTTGAATCCCCCGCTAAAAATCGTGCGAGTTGAGGCAAAATTGAGAATTGGACCACGAACGGTGCCAATTCCGCTGTCATCCGACGCATTCAGTTCCAAAATCATCGAAGACATTTGCTGGGGAGTGTAGAGTTGTTTGGCAATTGCGAGAATTGTGCTCGTTTTTCCCGTGCCAGGAGGTCCATAGAACAGCAAATGCGGCAATTGGTTCTGTTTGATGAATTTATTGACTGAAAATTGAAAAAAATAATTTTTCGCGCTCAAATTGGAGTCAAGGGAAAAAATGCTCACTCGTGCTGATGATTTCTTGATGCGAAATTAGGTCGTTTAACGTTGCCGGGCGATATTTCTCGACCCACGGAAGGTTCGGGGCATTTTTCGTCGATGCCATGGCGTCTTTTTTCATTTTATTTCCTTGAATTCTGCGAAATTTCACGAAAAAATGAGTTTTTGTGTGTTTTGTTTACGTTCCGACCGATTAATAACCGATTACCAACCGTTAAAAAGCTTGAACGGGAGACTTGTACAAGAAACTTGCATCATGGGTTTTCCCGCCAGTTTTTTTTTGAACCGATTGGGGACTTTTAACAACTTTTTTCAATGAAAATTAACATTTTTTTCATTTTTTCCACAGATTGTCTACTCAAGTTCCTATGAAACTGTCGTGGATTTCACTCGGGACTACGATTTGATACGTCAAGCCTTGGGAAAAGTCGAGCATTATGACAAAACGTGCTTGGAAACGGTCTTGCATGCCATCAATAATCGCTTCCAAACCACATGGGGCGTCCAAAATTACTGCCAGGTAAGGATTTTCCTCGATTTTCCTTGAAAAAGACTGAAATTTTCTAATTTTTCTTGTTTTTTAGTTGATCGTGGTCTCGGATTGCGGCATCGGGATCGGCCAAAACTCCGTTCGAGCGATGATAATGGCGAGAAAACATGCGACAATCACTCCCGTTGATCCGCTGCCTTTCCAATATCCGAGCAACATCTGTTTCATCTGCGTCGGGGACATGAACGACTCCGTTTTCAAGCAAGGAACGCAACTTTATCAACAATTGCTGGATGTTTCGAAGCAAAAAGGGCAACTTTTCACGCCAGCACCCGAAAAATCCGAATCTGAAGCTGCTTTGACGAAAAATTCGGTTGAAGCGATGTTTCAGGCGATGTCCGTGAAGAATTATCAACCTTTTCAAGCGGTCCTCAAATGCGGGGCTTATTCGAAACTTCATTCCAACATCATTATATGGCCTTCTCCCTTACCGCATGTCGCTAAAGACATTTTTGGCGTCGAAACAACACGTTTTATCTCGCGCCAAATTGAGATTTGCGGATATTTGAGCTTGTCTGACATTGGTTCGCCCACTTACATCAGTCGACATCTCATTCTGCCCAAAGCTGGAGGTGAAAATGACAAAGTTCGCAATGAATTTGAAAAATTAGAGTCTGAAATTCGTAATTTCTATTCGAAAATCGACGGAGGACCTTTGGAAGATGAAGCTTCGGGCGGTAGCAGCATGTCCTCATCCCAAATCCCGAACGATTCGAACAAAGAATCCGTTTGTGTGTTACTTCATGGCGCTCTAAAGATCGAAAATGTCGCTGCCTTGACCCTTTTAGCCGAAAACTGGTTCGGATTTATCTACTCGTATGCCGACAGCAAGAAAAAATCGAATCTCATGTTGACGGTTTTGCCGCCGGGAGCTGATGTTGTACCCTGGTTGGGGGATTTGCGGTATTTGGGCACGATGGAAGACGCTTTGCCGGGCGAAAATTTGAGTTTTCCGGTGAAACCGACGGAAAAACGAAGTTATTCGGCGAATATTGTGGGCGGATGTTGGATTAGACAGGCAGGATTGCAAAGTGACATTCAAAAAGTGCTGAGACACGCGAAAAAATTACCCGAAAAGACGCAACATTTCTACAAGGAGCTAAATAGGATCAAGAGAGCAGCATTATCGCTTGGATTTGTGGAGTTACTCGAAGGATTGGCGATAATTTTGGAACGAGAGATACCTCTGTTGCCTCCGAATGCAAGTCCTGACTGCTCAATTCAACTGAAACATTCCGCAAATGAACTACGGAAAATGATTAAACAAGATTTCAAGGCATTAATTGTGGCTTTGCCGACCAAATACAATCAGATTCAATAAAAAATTGTAATTTTTTGAGCTAAAAATTGAATTTTCATTAAAAATCCTCTAAAAAAAACGATAAAATCGGTTAAAATCGGTAATTTTTGACTTTGAGACGAATGAAATTGATAAAAAATTAGCCCAATACTAATTTTAAAAAATTTTTAATTGCGCATTGGAACTGTAACGCTCCGGCGGGGCGCCAAAAATTCTCAAAAAATCGCCGCACGCTAATTCAATCACGCTCCCGCACGTGCCAACCTATAAATAGAGGTGTACGAACACTCGTTCTGCCATTTGCACGCGGACATTAGACTTGAAAGCATCTCTCGCACGTAAAAAAATTTTTTTTTATCCGTTTGGCAATTAAAAAAAAAAAGTGAAAAGCAAGGAATGAAGTGCCAAATTCCTGAAATATCCTGGCACAATCGCGATCCGGTGCTGAGTGTCGATATCCAGCCACGATGCGGCAAGAAATGGCGCCTCGCGAGCGGCGGAACTGATTCCCACGTTTTGGTAAGTGTCTCTTGCCAAACACGCCATTAGCCATGTTTAAACAATTTTGGGAAAAGTTGTTTAAATAAGGGCTCGAGTGTTGGAGTTATTGACCGTTCTCCGCGTGTCTAATCAAAGATTTGGTACTTGCAACACACAGAAACGGGCCAAATTGAGCTAGAATGTGCTGCGGACTTGGCACGCCATCAAAGGGCGGTAAATGTGGTACGATGGTCGCCGAATGGCGAGCTTCTGGCATCTGGCGATGATGAAAGTGTCATTTTTATCTGGAAGCTGAAGGGAGAAAACGAAGCTGTGAATATTTTGGGTGAGTTTTTTTGATTTTTTTGACTTTTTCCGCGTTTTTCTCGCGTACCACGTTCCTGCTGGCCCGCTTTTTTGAGGTTAGTCACGTTTTTCCGTGCGACATTTTCCCGCATTTTTACGCAATTTGGCTTGCATTTCGGCAAAACTTTCAATTCTTAAAGCATTTTTGGACTTTTTTACGGGAAATATCATCGGGAAATCCGAAAAAACGTGAAATTCAAGCGAAAACGTGCTCCAGACAATTGCGTCACATTTTTTTCTCTTCACTGTCTCTTCTCCATTCGTTCTCGTTCGCACACATACATGCACAAAAGACACGCATATACCTTTGACTAATCCGTTTTTCCCTTTCTCTTCGTTTTTTTTCTTCCACATGCACGCTAACAGACGACACCAACGAACAAGATAAAGAAATATGGATTACCTTGAAGATATTGCGCGGGCACATGGAAGACGTTTACGATTTGGCATGGAGTCCTTCATCATCGCAGCTCATTAGTGCCTCCGTGGACAATACAGCGATGATTTGGGACGTCACCCGGGGCAAACATTCGCACATTTTCCAGGAACATCAGGGTTTCGTGCAAGGCGTCACCTGGGATCCGCAAAATAAATATGTCGCCACGCTGTCGTCCGATCGGAATTTCCGCGTGTTTAGCTTGGCATCGAAAAAAATGTTGGCGCGCAGTGGAAAAGGCGTCTTACCGGTGCCAAAGGATCATTTTCTCGCAGCAGAACCAGCGCGATTGTATCACGATGACACACTGCAATCGTTTTTCCGACGTCTCAGCTTCAGCCCGGATGGATCAATTGTCGTGGCGCCCGCTGGCGTCGCAAATGAGGGCAAAAAACCCGTTCACACAACGTACATTTACACACGGAACAACTGGAAAACGTAAGAGAAATATTTGATTGTGTAATGTTTTGACCCCATTATAATTCAAATATTTTTCTTCTAGGCCTGCCATTGTGCTCCCGAGTCCCGATCAGTACACCGTTGCGACGCGTTTTTGTCCCCTTCTTTTCAAACTGGATGGCGTTTCGAAAGAAAACCCTCCTGTCATCCCACTGCCTTATCGCATGATTTTCGCTGTAGCGACCCGTTCTTCGGTTTATTTGTACGATACGCAACAAAAAAGTCCCTTTGCTGTCGTCTCGAACATCCATTATGCGCGTCTCACGGATTTAGCGTGGTCTGAAGACGGCGAATTTCTCATTGTCTCCAGCACTGACGGATTTTGCTCGATAATTGTCTTCGAAAAGGGCGAACTTGGCGAAATTTACGACGCCAAAAGCAAGAATCTCGTGGAAAATGTCGAACCGGTCATCATCGAAGCCGGAGATAAAATCATCGAAATCCCTTGTGACAAAATTCTGAGTGTCGATCAGAAATTTGCGTCGCCCGAGAAGAAAGAAACGCCCGTGACGCCAATTGCGGTGCGTCGTCATCCCCGAACGAATCAAGAAAATGAAGTAAAAACCCCGCCAAAGGACGAAAAAACATCAAATACACCGAAAACGAGCAAAACTCCGCAACCCATAGCGATTCGTAGACAACCACGTGTTCAAGCGTCATCACAAAAAGCCGCGAATAACGAGGCGAAAGTATCGCAAGTGGCATCGATGGCAGATGAAGCAGTTGATGCATGGCCTATTGACGAACCAAAACCACTTTCGGCATCGGAGACCTTTATGTCGCCCGGCGAGAGCGATAAGACGCAAGATATCCACTTGGTAGTTGAGGACGATGAGGGCGAAGCGCCGACAAAGACTGAAGAAGAGGAGCAAAAAATGGAGGTCGATGAGGAAAAGGAGACGGAAGTTGTCGAGGATGCTCCTAAAACGCCGCGCCGCGTCGAGTTTCGGACAATTTCGACACCGAAATCCAAGAAAAAGTTGCTCTAACTTGAATTACGTTCCATGTTAACTTGTATTATTTCACTAAATACTGCTTTTAAATATTCCTTAGTGCACACAATTTTTTAATGAATAAACCAACAGAATTATTTTTATAAATTAATTTTTTTGAATTTTATTTGAAATTTCCTTGAAAATTGGTTGAAAGTGGTAAGTTTTTCGAAAGTCAAGAATTTTTTTTATCGTTTTTTGGATATTTATTTTGTGATTTGAAGCTTTTTTTGGAATAAAATTTGAATTTTCATTAAAAATCATCAAACTTTGTTCAAGAAATTTTGACTTCGATTTTTTTTGTTAAAAATTTCCTTTTGTAACTTTTTGATTCATAAAAATTTAAAATTTATCGAAAATTAAGAGCTTTGAAGAGAAGTTCTTCGTACGTTTCAAACATTTTTGAAGACTGAAAGGACTTTTATTTATCAAAACTAAAATTTTATTATAAAAACATTGATTTTCTTCAAAAAAGCTCCAAAAAATTAATGAATTGATCAAAAAAATTATTTTTACAGGAAATTTCTGTATTTTTACAAAAATTATTTTTTTCGAAAAAAAATTTTTGAGTAGCTGAAAATTTTAAGTTTTAACTAAAATTTAAATGTAAAAACATTTTTAGACATTTTTTGATTGAAAAATCTTGAAAAATTATGTATAAAAAAATAAAAAAATTTGTTTTAAAAAAAATAAAATTAAATTTTTCAAAATTTTTAGAAATTCGCCTTTAATAAAAAATTTTTGGATTCAAATTTAGAAAATAAAATAAATAAAATAATTTTTAAAAAAATTTTTATTTTCACTTCCAAAAAATTTTGATTAAAAATTAACATTTACTTCGAAAAACGTTAAAAAAAAATCAAAAATTTTAGTGCAATTTTCAACAAAAATTAATTAAATTTTCAAAGTAGTATAAATTTTCATATTTTTTTCAAATTATTAGTCAAAAATGTTCAATTTTGTAAATTAAAATTTTGAATAAAAATGATATTTAAAATCATTCCTCTTAATTTTCAAAATTGATAAGCAAAATTTTGAATATTTGATTGAAAATTGAATTTTTACTGACGATACTGGATATCCCTCCTCCTTCCTAATATTTTGAAGGTCTATGAAATTCGAAACATTTTCGACAGTTGTAACACCCTTTTTCACTTTACTATTGAAATTTTACTACAAAAGGAATTAAAAATTCTAAAATTTAATTTTAACACAAGAAAATTTTCAATAAGTAGATGAAAACGCGAAACATTGGAAGGTCAAGTGTAGACAGCTGTTTTCAATAAATACCTCATGGGTAAATAAAAACATAACTTACGATGCACAGATATTTAATAAACTTTTCTTATCTTGGAACGAGTTTCAGGTAATTTTAAAATTTCTAAATTTTACACAAATTTCTTAATAATTTTTCATTTCAGGGGTATTCAACGAACCATCAAGAAATTAGACAATGGAAAAAAATCAGAAGACATTTACACAGTTCAAGGAGTCATTGAATTGGCTTTGCAGAGACTAAATACAACAAATGAAATAGACAGTGTTATTTCTAGTCGGTATGTTTTTTCATTCATTTTTTTTTGCTTTTTTTATAAAACGTCTCTTTTTTCCATCTTTTTCACAGGACAGATGCCGGTGTCCATGCATTGGGAAATTCTTTGCATGTTGACTTACAAAGAGTTGACAAAAAAGCGTTCAATCCAAATTATATCACAACTTACTTGAATACGACGTTTTTCAAATATCATATTCCTGTGAGAATTAACAGCACAAAGCTTATTCCTCCAAATTTGGCAAACTTTCATTGTCGTCACAATGCGGTAGGTCGTACTTATTTATATAGGTAAGAAAATTTTTGTTCCATATCAGACTTCAAAAAAAAAAGTTAAAAAATTTAATCAAAAATTACCATTTTTGGGCTATTTTCATTATATTATTTTCTATTTTTTATATTTTTATATTCAAGAATTTTTTTCAATTTTTAAAATTTTTGTATTAAAAATTGTAGTTTAGCACAGATTTTCTTCTCAAAAAATATTTTTTCCAAAAATTTATGATATTCAGTTTTTCAACTTGAACTTAAATTTTTTTAAGGCAAAATAAAAAAAAATTAAAAATGTCTCAAAAACTACCGTTTTTTGGTATATTTTTATAATTTATCGAAAATTTTTCAATTTTTTGTTTTTAAATTTTAAAAATTACCTATAGAATTGACATGAATTGTCTTCTCTAAAATTTTTTTTTATAAAAATTACTGAAATTATTTTTCAAAAGCTTTTTGACGATTGTTTTTGATAAAATTTTTATTTTTAGCTTGAAATAATCTGAAATCAATTTTTAATATATAAACCTCGATGCATTTTTTTTATCAAAAAAAGTATTTCAAAATTTTCAACAACGCATTTTTATAGAAATTTAGATGCAAAACTATTAAGTCACGTGACCAAAATTTTTATTTTGTGAAATTTTATTTGACTATATTTATATTTATTGACTTAAATCTTTGAAATAATGAAAGCAAAAAGTTAATTAAATTTATTTATTAATTTTTTTTTTTTATAAAACAGATTTGCAGTACCAAAAACAACCTCAAACCAGCAACAAAAATGTAACAGATTTGTTCCTATAGAAGAAACTGATAGATGTTACTTTTTACAGTAAGTTAAAAGCTTTAATTTTTTTCTTTAATATTTCGAAATCACAATAATTTTTTTTTTATTTTTAGAAACGAGGATTTCAATCCTCACCATGTAGACGAAGTTATTCCATTATTCATAGGAACCCACGATTTCCGCACCTTTATGGGAATGAGTAGAGATATTAGACAAAAACACTGCATGTTCAGCATTCGCACGATACACAATTTAACATTTACCAAATCAAGATCTCTTTCAACATCGTGGAACAGTGGCATTGCGGAAGAATTTTATGATTTTTTTGAGGTCCGTGTCACCGCAAAATCATTTTTATATCGTCAAGTAAGGCGAATGGTTGGAATTCTGATTTCCGTTGGTTACGGAAAACACAGCAAAAAGGATGTTTACGAAATGATTACGATACCGGCAACACATAACTGGCCTACGGGCATTAATATGGCTCCAGCTTGTGGTCTCTTCTTGTGTGAAGTGTTGTATCGTCGCGAGGAAATGGAGTTAATAAACAAGTACAATGAGCCTTTTGCCGAATATTTAGAGCATCAGAAAGAAATTGAGATGGAATAAAGTCGAAGAGAGCAAAAATATTAAAAAAAAATTTTTTTTTTACCAAATTTAGGTGTTTTTTTGCTGAAAAATTGATAAGTTTTGTCAAAACTTTAAAGTTTTCAGAGTAAAAAATTAATTTCTTGAGGAAAAATTTAATTAATTCTGGAAATTTTTACGTTTTTTTCAAAAAAATCGAGCTGTTTAAATTTATTTTTTTTTAAAATTAATTTTAATTTTTTCAGATTTTTACTACTTTTATGATTTAAACTTCAACTTTATGAAAATTAAAAAAAAAAAAATTAAAAACTAAAAATTAAAAAAAAAATAAAAACTTAATTTTTAATTATTAATTTACTTTAATTTAAAGCTTAAAAATTAAATTTTTTGAACAGAATTACTAATTTTTTTTATTTTAATTTTTAATTTCCATAAAGTTGAAGTTTTAATCATAAAAGTGGTCAAAATATAAAAAAAAATTGAAAATTTAAAAAAAAAAATCCTCAATATTTCCTTAATTTTCGTTATTTTCACGTTTCAAGTCGATATTTAAAGTATTTTGAACCAAAATTTCGCAAAAATAAATTTTTATCCAATATCATCATAAATTAAATTATTAAAAATTATATAAATCTTCAATTAACTAAGGCAAAAATTTGATCAAGAAATATTTTTAGAGTATAAAAATTAAAATTTCATGCAAAAATACGAAACATTTGAGCAAAAAAAATCTGAAATTTTGTTTAAAAAGCCAATTTTAAGAACAAAAAAAGTCACTTTTCAGACAATTTTATTCAAAACACATAAAAAATTTGTTCCCTGACTCCCTTTTTCACGCGTTACAACTCATAATTCTTCTCAAAATACTTGATTTTCTTCTCCGGATCCGGCACAATTGTCTGCGATCCGGGTTTCCATCCAGCTGGGCACACCTCCCCATGATTGTCGGTATATTGGAATGCTTGAACGAGTCTCAGGGTCTCATCAACACTTCTACCCACAGGCAAATCATTCATCGTAATTTGTCTCAAAATCCCCTTGGCATCAATGATGAACAAGCCACGTAACGTATGTCCGGCATCTTGCAAATAAACCCCGTAATCCTTGGCAATGCGATGCGACAAATCACTCAAAAGTGGAATTTCAATTTTTCCCAAGCCGCCTTCCTTGCGCGGCGTTTTTGTCCATGCCAAATGCGTAAAATGCGAATCCACAGAGCACGCAATGACCTCAGTATTGATTTTACGGAATTCCGCGATGCGATCACTGAAGGCGAGAATTTCCGTGGGACAAACGAACGTGAAATCGAGCGGGTAGAAGAAGAAAACGACGTATTTTCCGCGATAATCCTTCAAGGAAAGTTGCGAAAATTCACCGTTGACGACAGCGGTACCTTCGAAAATCGGCGCTGGCTTCTGAATTACGGCTTTTGTGTATTGGAGAGTGTGTTCGCCGCGAGGTTTTGTCGGTTGACAGAATTCCTGCTCCTTCTGACTGACACATTGGGCGTCATCGAGAGCTGTGACGAAGGAAAAAAGCACGAAAAGCGACGTCAAAAGAAGAATTTTCATGATGACTGCGTTACTAAAATAAAAAATTAAAGAAAATTCGTTGATTAGATTAGAAACAGCCACGTAAGAAAGAAGCATAAATCAAGTAATTGATTAGAAAAAATATTTAACGTCACTAAATTTTCAAGTCTTATCAAAAAAACTCACCGAAAAAGCGATTTCTACGAATAAATACTACGATAAGCTTCCGTTTATGACCAAATCTCGTCAGAAATTGATCAGAATCGTTGTTTTTGTGATGACTTCGTGATCCTAGTGAGCAAAGCCGGCATTCGACCCGCGTCACATTCGTCGTGTGTCACCAAAACAAACAAAAATTCAAAGATTTTTACGGAAAAGCTTAAATTAAAAATGCCTCTGACCTCGGAACAAGCCGCCAAACAAGTCGAAGATCGTCTCCGGGAGATTAACAGTCTCGTGCACGACATAAACAACAAAAGACTCGCATCGGAACCGAATATCGTCAAGTTACAAGAGAAAACGTTCGACGACAAATCCACCGCCAACCAACAAAAGCTCAAAAATTTGTACAAAAATGCCATGCAAGATGCCATCGCCGAGGAAAATCTCATCCGTGAAGCTTTGAAGAAAGTTCAGGACATCCGAAACATCCGCAATGAGCGTCGAATTCAAGCTCGCAACGCTGGCAACAAAGAAACGATCCGTCGCGGCGCTTTAATGAAGATGCTCCAAATTTCCGCGCAAACTTTGCCACTTTTTGTCTCAAAACCCGGCGAAAAAATCCCTCCGTTGTGCGGCGCGGTGCAAGCAGAAGCCGGTTACGTTGCCAAACCAGGTGATATGGTCGCCGCTCTCGTAAAAGGACTCGAAGAGGAGGAAAATTGGATCTTGGCGGAGGTTGTTCAATTCTTGCCGGGCGTCAATAAGTACGAAGTTGATGATATCGATGAGGAACAAAAGGATCGTCATATCCTGAGTAAGCGGAAAATTGTTCCGTTGCCACTTATGAGAGCAAATCCCGAGACTGATGGACATGCCTTGTTCCCCAAAGGGACGACAGTGATGGCTTTGTATCCGCAAACCACTTGTTTCTACAAAGCGATCATTCATGCATTGCCTCAGACCTCGACAGATGAGTATGAGGTGCTTTTTGAGGATCAAAATTACCCGGAAGGGTATTCGCCGCCACTTTATATCTCGCAACGGTATGTCATCGCGATCAAATCCAACAAAAAGGGACCGTGACAGCACGATTTGACGCTTGTTGTGGGAAACGAAGGAGAATTTGAAGAGTATTGAAGTAGATTTTAAGAGATTTTGTCAATAAATTATGAAATTTAAATGGAAATTTGGGAAGTTTTTGGATCAGAAAGGAGTTTTGAAGGAAGAATTTCAAAATTTTAGAGACTTTGAAGGATTTCAGATTTTTATTTTTAGAAGAAATTTAAGATTTTTGGCAGTATATGTTTAAATTTTGATCAAAAATTGGATGTTTAGATGGTAAAAATTCAAAATTTATTTCAATGAGTCTCCAATGAACGCAAATTCAGGCTAAAAAAAGAACTTTGAAGGAATAATTTTTGATTTTAGAGGACTTTAAACTCAATTTTGTAGGAAACGAGAGAAATTTTTCTTCATAAAATGTGGTTTTAGATGCTCAAAGCTCAAAATTTGACTAATAAAACTCATTTTATCAAGAATTTAAATTTAAAAATGGATTTTGGTTGATTAATTTGTGAATATTTGAGCCTTTTGATGACTTAGAGTATGATTTTAGAGAAAATTTAGCAGCTTTTTGTTCTAAAATGTTAAAAGTTTTATCAAAAATTGCATATTCAGATGCTTAAAGTTTAAAATTATCATTATGAAGAATATTTTTTTTAAATTTCAGGTTCGAAAAAAGGACTTTGGAGGGTCAACCTATGAATTTTTGTCACTTTCATTCACTTAAAGTTTGATTTTCAAGAAAACGAAAGTTTATTTTCATATTAAAATTGATCTTGAGATGCAAAATATTCAAAATTTGTATCATGAAGACTCAAATTTTTAAGAAATTAGTTCTAAAGAGGGACTTGAATGGCTTAATTTGGGAATTTTATCAACTTTGGATGGCTTTTGATGACAATTTAGAAGAAATTAAGAAAATTTTAGTTCTGCAAATTCAATTTTCCATCATAAATAGAATATTTGAGCAGTAAAAACTCAATTTTTATGTCGTCAGAGAAAAAGTTTTGGAGATTTCAAGCTCAAAAACAAGAACTTTAGAGTATCAATTTAAATATTTTTGTGAATTTTAGTTCAAATTTAGAGAAAATTTAAAATTTTTAATTCAAAATGTTTAAATTTTCATCACAAAATGAACTTTTTGATGCTTAAAATTAAAAATTTACATCAACAAGACTCAAAATGTAAAGAATTTTGGCTCAAAAAGGACTTTTGAGGACTGAAAACTCAATTTTTAGTTTAAAATATTTAAATTTTCATCAAAAAATTAGTTTTCAGAACGTAAAAATTTAATTTTCATTCATAAAAGTCAAAATTTTCAAGGATTCATGCTCAAAAAGGACCTTTTAAGGCTTCCAAAGTCTTCACCTCTCAAAAAAGAACTCCTCTAACGGTCATTTCCAAACATTTTGAATCAGCATCAAGGCAATTTTTGTCTCTCGTATGTCCCGTACAGCCATAGCACGTACGTCGTACCATAATGATGCCAAATGCGCTAATCCGAGTACTCAGTCGACGGTTCGGACATCACTACACATAGCTTGTAAAAAAAAATCAATAGCGTTTAGTTCTATATTTTTTATTTATTCAATGAAACTGGACAAAAATTCTCATTAATTGTGCAAGTACGTGTGTGTAGGAGAGGCGTCTCGACCAAGATCTAGCGATAAATAGTTGGCGATTTGCGGGAAAAGCCAGCAAAAAAATTTCCTCAAGTAAAAATTCTCTCATCTGTGCTCGTCGTCGTCGTCGTCGCTTCGTTCGTTCGTGTGTGTGTTTGTTAGCATATAGCAGTCGTGCATAGCATTTTTTTTATTGTAAAAAGTTGAATTGAATAGAAAACACGATAGGTAAGTTTCTGGCACGATTTCTCGCGCGGATCACGAAATTTTTTGACGAACGCTTGGGTCTCGTTGCAGGCAGTTCCAGGTACAAAACGCGTCAAAATTCGGGGAATTCGGAAGCTGCAGCAAAAAAAAAGGCAGGAAAAACGAGTTTTGGAAGAGTACCAGCAGAAATCGTATAACGCCATAGGCCCCGTGCACGCAACTCTTTGTTCTTTGGACGTCGTACAGCGAGTAGCAGCAGCAGCAGCAGTTGGATGCACATTGATGCAATGCTGAATAGACGCACGACGATTAGAACAAACGAACAGTTTTTGTGAAGAGATCGTCCATTTTGTAGTGTGTGTCCTTTGTTTCCCCACAGATTTAAATCTCGTCGTCGTCGTCGTGCAACTGTGAGAAAGTGACTTTTTTTACATGAAATTTCCGCAAAAATTACAACGAAGAACCCCCAAGTGCTTGTAAAAGACCCGAATTTTACGTTTTAAGTTAGTTTTACGTGGAAAAACATCCCCCGAGAGGACACCTAGCGCAGGACATTCAAAAAAAATTTTGGTTTGGGAAGCAAGTGAAGCAAGAAATGAAAATTTAATGGTAAAATTTAATAGTATGATGGCTGCCTTAGGAGGGGGAGGGGCGAATCTGGCACAATCTGGAAGTCAAAATGCCATTTTGGCAGCAGGTAAGATTTTTTTCTTCGATTTTTGTGATAAAATTCTGATAAAAATATTTTTAGCCGCTCCGTATTACCAACCCCCGCCGACAATACCCCAAGATCCCGATCGCCCAATTGGCTATGGTGCCTTCGGCGTCGTCTGGTCCGTCACAGATCCGCGAAACGGTAGTCGCGTCGCCCTGAAAAAGCTCCCCAACGTATTCCAGTCGTTGGTGTCGTCGAAACGCGTCTTTCGCGAACTCAAAATGCTGTGTTTCTTCAAGCACGAGAACATCTTGTCGGCCCTCGATATTTTGCAGCCGCCGCATCTGGATTTTTTCCAGGAAATCTATGTGATAACCGAGCTACTTCAATCAGATCTCCACAAAATTATCGTATCGCCGCAGCACTTGTCCGCGGACCACATCAAAGTATTTCTGTACCAGATTTTGCGGGGTCTCAAATACCTCCATTCGGCGCGAATCTTGCATCGGGACATCAAACCGGGCAATTTGCTCGTGAATAGTAACTGCGTGCTGAAAATTTGCGATTTTGGCTTGGCGCGCATCGAAGAACCCGACAAATCGAAGCACATGACGCAGGAAGTTGTCACGCAATATTACCGGGCGCCCGAAATTCTCATGGGAGCGCGTCATTACTCCGCTGCCGTGGATATTTGGAGTGTCGGATGCATTTTTGGCGAATTATTGGGACGACGGATCCTCTTTCAAGCTCAGAGTCCCGTGCAACAACTCGAATTAATCACAGAGCTGCTTGGCACGCCGTCGCTCGAAGATATGAAGCATGCCTGCGATGGCGCTCGTCAACATATGTTACGACGTGCCCAAAAGCCGCCCTCATTGTCGGCATTGTATACGTTGTCGGCACATGCGACGCACGAAGCGGTCCATCTGTTGTGTCAAATGCTCGTTTTCGATCCGGATAAGCGAATTTCCGTCATTGATGCCTTAGCACATCCGTATCTCGATGAGGGGCGGCTCCGATATCACTCGTGCATGTGCAAATGCTGTTACACAACGTCGAGCGCCATGCGACAATACACCGCGGATTTCGAACCACCAGCTCCGACACCCTTCGACGAACGAAATCTCGGCAAATTGACGTCTGTGCAACAAGTCAAAGAGGAAATGCATAAATTTATCGCCGAACAACTCCAAACGGGACGCGTGCCACTGTGCATTAATCCACAATCGGCAGCTTTCAAAAGTTTCGCCAGCTCCACGGTGGCCCATCCATCGGAATTGCCTCCCTCGCCACACCAATGGGAATGACGGCAGAAACAAGCGAGCCTCAATTGAACTCGGAAATGATGCAGCACGTTGCATCACCATAAAAATCGTGTCAGGTATTACCTTTAGTTTTAAAAAAATCTTTTTCATCACCTCTCTTCAACAAAAAAACAAAAAAAAAAAAATTCCTCGTGTACAAAACTTGCAAGTATTAATTCTTCCTTAATACTTTTAATCATATATAAGTTAAAAAAAAAACTCTCTCTTTATGTAAATATGGTGCACATTTCCATATAAAAACACATTTTTACCACTTGATCACCAACACACTTGTGAACATTCATCGCGAATGTTAAAAATCTACCAATAACAAAGAAGAAAAAAAAGAAATTAGACAAGAAATAGTAGAAAACCAAAAAAAAATTAAATATACGCCAATTTTGCACCATGTTTTATACAAAATAAAATAAAAAAAACGCATTGTTAGAAATTTGATGTCACAATCAAATAAAATAAAATTAATTAAGAAACAATAAATGTACAGAATAAAAAATTTGACAGCCAAAAAAAGTAAACTTCAGCCTACTAGCAATATAAAAAAAAATGAATGGATGGTCCCCAATTTCCTAATTAATCAAAAAAATGTTAAAATTTGGCAAACAATTAGAAAAAAAATGTAGAATTGAATTTTTGAATGTAATTCTCTGTAAATCATCATCATCCTTCTCCTCCTTCTCCAGTCTTACCAGCTTTCTATATGAAGAATAACAAATTTTTGTATGTAGTTCAAAGTTTTCTATGACGTGTAACTCAAAAAAAAAAATGATTGTCTTTATAATGGATAAAAAAATATCTTTAATGAAGGATTTTTGATATAAATAAATGTGTGTGACAAAAATTATATTAAAGAACAACCAGTGAAAAGCGCAAACATTTTTTTTTCTAAATTAAAAAAAAAAAATTTTTTTTGAACTAAGCGCATTACAAAAAAAAATCTTCCAGTATAACTTAATAAAAAAAAAACTATTTCTTCTTAAATTTATTTTTTTTTTAATTTAAAAATTTTTTTACAAAGTATTAAATGAGACAAAATTTACAAAATATATAAATTGTTAATTTTTTTTTATTTAATACTTTGTACCAACATTTAAATAAATTTTTAGCAATTCATTTAAATTTCAGTTAAAAACTAAATTTAAAATAAAAAAAAAACATTCATGAGACTTGATATAATTAAAAAAATAAAATTTTTACCATCCTGATTTAGATCGTATTCATAAATAAATCAATATCGTATACATTACCTTTATATATGTTTATGTTTACCTTTAAGGCTTAATTTAACTAAGAAATTAGATTAAATTTCAAATCGTAGAGATCGTAGCTTAGACACATCAGAACCGAATACCTATTAAAAAATAATTAATTAATTAAAATTACTTAGAAAAACAAACAAAAAAATTTAGAATTTAAATTTTTTTTTAATTTTAAGTTACACACCAATTACTACGAATAATTTTTTTTTTAGATTAAAGTATCACAATTTTTTTCGCTTTAGAATTAATTTTAATTATTAGTTTTAATTTTGAATATAATTTTAACTACTACCGTAGTTAGGATTTAAAAAAACCAAGAACTGAATTTTTTTGCATGATTTTTGATTGATATGATGTTGAAGTGAAAGACTAAATGAATTGAGTGTTATTAATAAAAATTATTATTATAATTCAAAAAAAAGTTCATTTCCAACAATTTTTTTACCATTTTTTGTTTCAAATCGTGTGTTCATGCGTTTGTGTGTGATATTTTTCATTTTTTTCACATTTTTTTTATAATTATTAAAAAATATGGAACAAAAAACAATAAAAATTAAAAAGTAATAATCGAAAGAAATTTGAATTTATTAAAAAAAAAAAAAGAATACTTTAAAAAACATATAAATATTAAAAAAAAGAAAATAATTTTTCTAAAGTTTATTTTTTTATAACATTTCGGAACAAAAAAAATATAAAAAATACTAAAAAATGTCTTGGAGAGCAATAAAACTTTCATAAAAAGTATAAACAATTTTTACCATTATGGCCAGTGATAAAGAATATATAAATGGTAACTGCCGACTAGATACCAGCTCTTATCTTATTATAAAAAACTCGTATTAGAAAAGTAAAAATACTGCCTAATTTTGTGAGAAACTGATCGGAATTTAATTACCCCAAGTATGTATAATGATTTAATATTTTATTCTATTAAAAAGGAAAAAAATATAAAAATTTCATTTTTTTTTTGTCTTATTATTAAAAAAAATTATTATTCAACATATTCGTAATGTTAATGATAAATGATAATAATAATAAGCAAGTTGTAAATATTTAAATAAAACAAAAAAACTATAAAAAAACACAAAAAAATTAATAAAAAACTTTAAAAAGAAACACAGAAACCTGATTAGATGTGTGTTAATAGTGATAAAAACTCATATAACAAAAAATAAAAAAAATATTATTGTCTTACAAAAATTATCACAAAAAATCATATTTTTTTAATTGACACACAATACTACAAAAAATATTGAGTTAAAAAGCTCCAAGAATTTATTTGAATAAAAAAACGGCACACATTCATCATTAAAAAAATTATAATTATTATTATTATAATTAAAGTAATCAATACCATCATCATTATTATAATTATCATCAATACAAATATATATATAAATATGACGTGAAACAACAAAAAAACAACATTCATTCGTACATTTATAAATATATGAATAAAAAATAATACAAAAAAAAAATAAATATAACAAGCAAAATTTGTAGTGAATATAAAAGTTATAAAATGAGGCAAAAATGATGTGTATTGTACTTATCAAAAAAAATTGTAAATGAGCTACTGAGAAAAATAATAATAATAAAACAAAAAAAGTATAAATGTGTTCTTCTCTAAGAAAAAAAAAGTAAAAAAGGTGTTTTAATGGAATTTACAAATAATACCATGAAGTCTTCAACGGAGTTCAAAAGGTAAAAAACTGGTTTTCTTCATATATTTATTTTTATTTTTAATCAATTTCTGTTTGTATTTCTTCAAGTTCTGTATCATACATAAAGAAGAAGACTAATAAGTTTAATAATTAATAATACAATTCTTATAAATTCAATTTTTCATACTTTTTGTTAATATTAATAATTCTTCGTGCGTAATTCTTTATTTATTTTTTAAAAATTTTGATCATAAATTTATAATTTTTCTATAAAAAAAATTTAAAATAATAATTTCCTGTTTTTTTAAAAAGGTACCTATGTAATAAGGTAACAAAAAAAATTTTTTTTATTAATCATTGAAGGTCAATGACCTTTCCCAATATAAATATTGTTCAGTGTAGGCCTCTTTCCCCATTTTTTTTTCTTTCTTTTTTGCTGTCTCTCTCTAGTATACAATTACAATAAATTTTTATGTTTTTTAAATAATTAAATTTTTTTGATGATATTTTATTTAAAATACACAATTTTTTTTTAAACTTGCATACAAATTTTTGACTATCCCTAATAATTTTGGTGGTTTTTCTTCTCAATTCTTCATGTATTTTTTTTAACTTTTTATTAAAATTTAACTTTTTCAAGCAGTTTTCTATTTTTTAATTAATTAATTAATTATTTTTTATTTTATTTTTTTTTCATAGGAAATAAATTCATTTTTAATTCTTTTTTTTCTTAATGAATAATTTTAATTAATTAATTAATTAATAATAATATCATGGAAAGGTGAATTTTACATTTATTACAAATCAATCACTTTGACGGATTGATTACCAATTAAGGACCTTCGGGGTCTGATTCAATTTTTTTTTTTAATTTTAAAAATGGCTCAAAATTTATGAAAAAGTTGAAAATTAAAGGCTTTGAAATGAAAGATTTTTTTTTAAAAGTTTTTCTTTAATTAAGCTTTAGTGCCTTTTCTGGTATCGTTTTTTTTTGCACTTTTCATTTTTTTTTCTAAAGCAATTGGCACTCATTTTCTTGTTTTTTTAAATTTGCTACGCTATGCCATCGAAAAATTTTAGTTACTAATATTTTTTTGTTTGTTATTTAATCAACACATTTATTTTTCCAGTAACAATGCTCTTAATTAGTTTTGCATTAGTACTAAATTTATCGTTTTTTTAACACATTTATTGGTGGATGATTTTATTTTTCCAGCTTTGGGTATTTGTGTTTTTTAATATTTTTTGTGCTTCCGTAACATTTTTTCTGTTTTAGATTTTTTTTTAATTTTTTTTTCAAAGGAACAGAACTTTCTTTAACATTTGAAGCGATGAAAATTTAAGTTTTTATTTTTTACCCGTTGTTAATAACATTTATTTGCTTTTTAAAGTGTTTATAAATTTATTTTATTTTTATTTAGATTTTATTCAAACAGGTGACTAAAGTCATGAACGATCTCTCTGGTGAGACAATTGATCAACGAAGAAACGTTATAAAGTCGTGGAAAGTCCCCCCAAAAGACTTTCGACGAAACGTTCTTCTTGAAATCAGCTACAGTTTTTTTTTATCAGTATTGAAGTTTTGATCAACTTACGAACCAGAGTTTTTTTTTAAATATAAACCAAAACATTATTTGAACAAAAAATTAGTTAAAACTCATATTTTTTTATTCTGAATGATTTTAAGAACTTTAAGGAATATAACGACATCTATTGTTGATTTTCAAATATTTTTTTTTGACAAAAGCGCCATCTGTTGGTAGGTTAATTTAAAAATTTTTCTAAGTCCAAAAAAATTATTTTTTAAAACCCAAAATAATTTTAGATCTAAAATAAAATTCTTTATATTCAAAAATTTTAAATTTTTAACAAAAATCTTTAAAATAAATAATGACAAAAGCGCCATTTTTTGATGGTTTATTGAAAAGTTTGTATTTTTTGAAGCACCATCTATTGCTAGGTTAATTTAAAAATTGTTCAAAGTTCAAAAAAATTATTTTTTAAAAGCCAAAATAATTTTAGATCTAAAATAAAATTCTTAGGTTCCAAAAATTTCATATTTTTAACTAAAATCTTTTTAAAAAATAATGTTTTCGTAAAACAAAGAGCCATCTAACGTCAATTTTCTGCACTAAAAGACAACTTCTATTACTTTTATCTCGAAAATTTTCTTCAATTCAATCATTTTAAAATAAAAAATCCCTATTTAGCATCAAATTTCATTCAAATCCAGTTAATTGAACTATTTTGCCTATTTAGCAAAATTTTAAGTAATTATCATTTTCCATAATAATTCATCATAAATAATATTCGTTGACAACTTTAGCCACCCCGCAACATTATATATTTTCTGTCATAATATTTTGAAACTTTCCTCATTAACATTATTTTTTCATTTTATTAATTATTTATTTATTATTATTAAGTATTTTTAGTTTTAGGTGCATTTTGTGACGACAACAACAGTAAACTAATAATATTTTTTTCAATGATAAATTCATAAACATTTTCACGACGAATACATAAATTTTTAACGTTTCTAGTACAAAAATAGATTTTTTTTTGTCATTTGTGATTAATTCCTTAACTTTGCTTCCTCATTTTTCCATTTTGTTATTTTTTTCTTCAAAAAAAAAAAAAAAAAAAAAATGAACGCCTGGTTACTTGTTCAAAAAAAAATTATCAATCAAGTTTTTTTTTAAGGAGTGTAACCTTGTCTGTTGTTTTTTTTTGTTTCTTTTTCGTAACGTATAAATAAGGACATCGTCAGAACAAGCTCGAATAATAAATAAAATTTATCATTGAATGGCATCTAAAGAAGAAATACAAAAAAAAAAAATACAAACGAGCGACCGGCAATAATTCATTTAAATCCTCACAAAATTTTGGGTTGCGTGAGTCTATCTCTTATATTTTGTTTTACATCTGTCTAATTAATAACATTTTCGGTTGTAGGTACACAGACAGAGTCAATTTATGCTCATTAATGAGGAACGAAGAGCTGGCCGTACAACAAAAAAAAATGTTAAAAGCTTTTTGATACAAATTCCGGTTACTTTAATTTGCTGTTCGGGCGACGGTAGGCGGTTTAATATCCTTGCATAATAAATAAATAATAAAAATTGACGTCATTTTCACGGGAAATTTCGCAACGACGAGCAATGAAGAACTTTATTAGCTCCAATGACATTATTATGGCAACTTGTCTCGTGTGTCGTCGTCGCCTCAAGTTTAATTATTATTATTTCACGAGTCCTAAATAAATAAATATATATTGCGACACACATCAATTTTAGGATTTTTTTTTATGTTTACTTTTCCAGCTATTACGCACGATGCGGTGCGTGGCGAGGATGATGGGGACGACACAATTCATAAAAAGGAGTTGTTGTAAGTATTATAAAGCACTCAGGGCATCTTTCAAGGGTTTTTTGTGTGTTTTCTTTTTTTTTATGTAGGACACACTCATTTTTTATGTTTTTTTTTCTTCCATAATAAATTAGGATAATTTTGTGTTGTGTGGAAACAAAACTTTTTCTTTTTTGTTGTTGTTGTTTTTAGGCTTTCTGTATTATTTTTATCATATCACTAAATATACCATAAATCCTAATCGGTGAATGAGTAATATTTTTCTGTTTTTTTTTTGTTTTATAATTAAAGTGGTTAAAGCTCTTGTGAAAGCTTACAAAATAGTACAAGCCGTTCCATGCATGACCTCCGAGATGTAAAGTGGTGTGCCAGCACCCAGGCCGCCGTCTGTTTTTTCGTGTTCGTTCTGGAAAATTTAAATTAAAATTTTGTTAGAAGGGTTTTTAGAGGAGATTTTGATTAAAAATTGACCCAAAGTTAAAGGAATGTTAATAAAAAATTTTTTGTGGTAAGATTTTGTTAAATAAAATTTTCTAAAAATTTTTTGAAATTAATTTTTGAGCATTTTAACTAAAATTTTAACAAAATTTGGTCTGAAACTTGTATTCGAAAAATTTTAAAATTGATTTTTGATTGAAACTCGGTTGAAAAAAGGTAATTTTGGAAAAAAATTGTTCAAAATTCTATATAAAATGTAATTTTATGAATCTTATTATCAAAATTCGCCCATACTACTTTCAAAATGGCTGTTAAGCCTCGTTTTTCATAATTTTTGAACAAAATTAGGTAATTTTATAATTTTAAATTATTTTTTATTTTTAAAAATTAAATTCAAAAATTAACTTTTAATAATTTTTGATCAAAAATAAATAAAATTTCATATTAAAATTAGTACCTAACTAAAAAAATATTTTAAATTCAGTATAAAAATGACATTTAATGCAAGAAATGGGAAAAAAGTGAGTTTAAATGTTCTTTTTTTGACTTCATTTTTAAATACCAATGAAATTTTTTTAATTACTTTTAATCAAAAGATGCACTTATTAAAAATAATTAAACAATAAAAAATAAAAAATAAATAAAAAAATAAATAAAAAAAATAAATAAAAATAAATAAATAAATAAAAAATAATAAAAAATAATTTTTTTAATAAAATTATTCTAAAGGCGATAAAAATATCATTTCAGATCAAATTTTGTTCAAAAACTCACTTCAAAAATTTTTTTCATATATTAAATTCTCTTAAAATCAAGGAAAAAATGACATTTGCTGCACTAACTGAATAAATTTTTAACAAAAATAGGTTTGAAATGCGATTTTAGCACCTTTTTGAACAGCTTTTCATCAAAAAATGTTCTAAAAATGACTAATTTAACATGTTTCAACTATTTTTTGTTAAAAAATTAGTCAAAAATTGTCATGTAAAGAATTTTTTGTTAAGTTTTTGATCCAAATTCAACCAAAAATTGCCATTCAAAGCACTTTTAAACCAAATTTGATCAAAAGTTCATCAAAAAACTTCATTATTGACGCCTTTCGAGCAATTTCTGGTCAACATTTGGCACTCACATCAATCAAACCGGTCTTGATATCTCCTTTTCCCATCGAGAAAAAATAAATCAATAACTAAGTTCAAGTGAGCGGGCGACGGAGCGACACACAAACAACAAAGAAATTCAAATATTTGTCAAAACGAAACCTTAATAGATGTGTCTCGACCCATCTCAAATGATGAAAAAGGAAAACATGTTAGATTAGATTTCAGTATCCACGCAGGCAGCACACATCATGATTGATTCCCCCATCCCACTTGGGTGTCCCTGTGTGTCGATTTAAGACAAAAACCTTCTTACCTGCTCATATTCACAGTCAAAATAGCGACTTTGACAATCGTAGCAGCGACACTGGTCCGACATCTTGCACGTAATGCCGCACTCCTTCGCCACTGCCTTGTACATTTCCTTGCTGGATTTGTAGATAATTTCCTTGCCGGGCTTTTGTTGGGGTGTCGCGGGCTCGTATTGCGGCTCTTCCATGTCCTGCAGCTGATGATGGTCTGACGACGCATATGTGCCATACGAATTATCGTGATACGACTGACAATCAATGTCCGAGAGATGTATCGATTCGGTGTCAACCATCAAATTGCATTCATTATTGCCGCCACCCACTAAACTTGATTGTTCGTCTGATAAACGAAATTTCGTTAAAATTGAAATTTTTCATAAAAATTCTTGAAAATTTACCTCCGTTTTTGTGTTGATTCTCGTAATTTTCGTAGTTTTGCTCGCAATTCGAGTCGGTGCACAATTCCTCGTCCATGTCCTGGTCCAGAGATCCGTCGTCGTGCGACAACTGCTGATTCGACATCTTCACGTGGCTATTTTGCATCAATGTGTGAAGTAGAAACGTTTGATTATTCTCCTTGTCGAGTGCTGCTAATCGATTCTGTGGAGCGAGAAAAAACGTCTTTTTAGTTGGAATTCAGAAAAACAACTGAGTGACGCCGCCGCCGATGAAAGATGAGTCAGAACTAATCAAACAGAAAGTTGTTTGTTGTGAGAGGGACTAGTCAACGTGTCTCCTCTGTTATTATCCGAGAGTCCGTCGAATGAATGGTTATTTCATTATTTTGTGGAAAAGTATCGTGTGTCACTTTGATACGGGCTTCAAATAATTTTTTTTTTCGTGAAACAAAACATCGTCGTGGAAGAAAATGGGAAGGAACACGAGCGTAAGGAAATTTTACGTTTTTTATGCTTGTCGTGTGCTTTTTTTGATGTTTATCTTTTGCACCAATAAATCAACAAGTCAAATATTATTTTTTTTATTTCTGCTGAGCAGGAGTTGATGCGGAAGTGATTTGGGGACAATTTTTGACTTAAAGTTGTCTTTGTGAAAGTTTTTTTCTTCGTGATAAGATAATTTTTTTGAGTGTTTTATCGGTAAGATTTATGACCTAGTAGTTACTGTCAGCATTGAGAATATTTTTTTTCTACAAATATTTATTAAGTATTTAAGCTAAAAAATCTGAAAAATTGCCCTTTAATCGTTCAAAGTAAATTTTCGCTTAAAAAAAATTTTATAAATTGTCTTCAGAGCCATCTAACGTCAGTTTTTTCTGAAAAGTCAATCAAAAAAATTTTCACAGAGCCATCTAACGTCAATTTTTTCTGAAAAGTCAACTAAAAAAATTTTCACAGCGCCATCTAACGTCAATTTTTTTTCTGAAAAGTCAACCGAAAAGTTTTCACAGAGCCATCTAACGTCATTTTTTCTGAGAAATCAACTGAAAAGTATCCTCAGAGCCATCTAACGTTAATTTTTCCAGAAAAGTCAACTAAAAAAATTTTCACAGAGCCATCTAACGTCATTTTTTTCTGAAAAGTCAACTAAAAAAATTTCCACAGAGCCATCTAACGTCAATTTTTTCTGAAAAGTCAACTAAAAAATTTTCACAGAGCCATCTAACGTCAATTTTTTCTGAAAAGTCAACTAAAAAAATTTCCACAGAGCCATCTAACGTCAATTTTTTCTGAAAAGTCAACTAAAAAAATTTTCACAGAGCCATCTAACGTCAGTTTTTTTCTGAAAAGTCAACTAAAAAAATTTTCACAGAGCCATCTAACGTCAGTTTTTCTTGAAAAGTCAACTAAAAAAATTTTCACAGAGCCATCTAACGTCAATTTTTACAAGAAAGTCCTTTAGAAATCAAGTAAATGTCAAAAATTTGTTCTCCAAAATCTTTCATGGAAGCTCAAAACTCAATAAATATCAATTTCATGTTAAAAACTTACCTCTTCTAACACATGCTCGTACGATGGCGGTGGCGTCGACGGTATCTGTTTCGCGTTATTGGCCGTTGTTGTTGTTGATTTGCTCTTCCCTATACTTTGTGCCGTTGTATTACTCGTCGTTATCGTTGTCGTCTCTGTATGCGTCAATGATGGATTAATGTATCCTGTCAAATAATAAAAAAATAACAATAAAAAATAATTTCCTTGACGCGCTTTCGCAATAATTGCGTTTCGATTCCGAATGATAAATCGTATTAAAATCCGTTTTTTTTGTGTGGATTTTTTTTTTATAAAAAACATATTTTGCGATATCGACGATAATTGTCAAGTTGTAGTATAGCGCAGATAATAAATAAAATAAAATAAAAATGAATAGAAAATTGAACGCAACCATTAAAGAAATATATTTTGATTAATGTCTCGTCAATGTCACTCGTTCTCTCTCTTCGTTTATTGCTTTTTTTATTTTTATTGTTTATTCATTTCGAACACGAGTAGAAGCTAACTCATTTGATGCCACTTTTCTTGGCAGGCAACCGCGCGATGGCAATTCCATGCAATGACTTGACCGAACGGCGACGTCATTCGCGCGTCGTGTCTTTTTTTTTGCTGCTTCTTTATTGTCTGCCTTGGAAATTTATTCCAGTCATGAAGAAAATACATTTTTCCAAATACCAAAAAGAAGGAAAAAAAACGTTTTGTCATTACAGCAGCAAATAAATACGACAAAAGCCTGATCCTCGCTCGTTAGTAAATAAATCTCTTTTGGATCACGACCGCAAACGAAAGGAGAAGAAAATGATGATGATGAGACCCAAAAGCCTTCTTCTCTGTAACATCGTCATCAATACAGCTAGCTTTGCTACATGACAAGACAAACACCGGATTATATTATCATATTTTTACTCCTACATTCGCATTTATAAATTTATTTTGAACGAAATTGGAATTGTTGGTCCGTCTGTCCGTTATGTTTGTCCTTTTTGCCATTTGCTAATTCAATCTTTTTGTATTGTATTAAGAATTAGCAGAAGATAAATTCAATTTATTTTGTTTCAAGAAATTTTAAGAAAATTTTAAATAGATCTTTTCTCAGGGAAAATTTATGTGAGAAAATTCGTGGAAAACTTCGGAAAATTCATGAAAATCTTGAAAATTCCTTCAAAAATGAGAACTTTAAAAGCTCTTAGGTGTTATTGAGAGTCTTCAGAAAAGTTAGAATTCGTTAAAAAGTTCAAAAAAGTTTGGAAAATTTGTGGAAATTCGGAAAATTCCTGAAAAATCGGAAAAACATAAAAAATTTCAAAGCCATCAAATTAATCTTAAACGTTCGTAAGAGTCTCTTGAGCAACATGGAAGTTCAAACTTGTGAAAAACTCGAAGAATTTATGGAAATCCGGAAAATTCGTGGAAAATCATCGAAACTTGAAATTTATTCAAAATCCTTAAAATGATCGTTAAAGTCTTTTCAGTAACATTAAGAATAAATATTGATGGAAAAACTCGAAAAATTCATGAAAAATCGGAAAAATTAGAAATTTTCCGAAGAAAAATGTTTAAAGAACAAATTTTTTTAAATTTAAAATGCGGTTAAGCTTTTTATCTCAACGAACGCTTTTCAATCCAATTTGTGCTTTGCCTCGTGCGTCGTTTGGTGTGACGTCGAATATCCAGCCGAGCCTGCCAAGGATAGCAATTTTTTTCCTACTACTATTTATTTAACAAATAACAACTTTGTTTGCATAAAAAACTACTTGAAAATGTATTTTTCATATCCAGGATGACGACGACGACGACGAGAAAAGTAACGAATAAATAGAAATAAAATAGACCCAATTTTAGATTTTTAGTTTGTGTTTATAGTTCACATAAAAGTGAGAGAGAGGAGAAAGATTTGAAATTGAATTAAATTTAAACGAGTTTCGAAGTGTTTACATTACACGACGATGCATGCGAATTGGGAAAAAATCAGTTTTGTGGAAGATTCGTTCGGTGAGACGATTTTGTGCGGTGAATTGGAAAGGAAAAAAATCGTTAAAAGGGAAATCAAACGATATACCTCCGATATTGTGTGTGAGATAGACAGGGAGGAAAAATTGAATTTCAAAGGAATTCAATCGTCATTAAGGTAAGCGTTATAACTGCTCTGATCGAAATTTCAAACGAGAATCAATGATGTTTTTTTTTCAGAGGCAAATGTTAGATGAAAAAAGCACTTAGTTAGATGAAAATTGTTTGGTTTGAAGTCAATCATAAGGAATTTTCAAATTGATCAAAAGTAATTATTTTTGGATGAGGAAATGGAATTTTTGAGATTATTTTCTGAGTAAATTTTGATGATTATTTTTAATTAATTAACGATAAAAGATCAAAAATTCATGAAAAGTAAGTTTTTAAAGATTTTTTTTGTTTTTTTTTTCTTAAGGAAACTTTAAAAATTTTAATTATTTATTTAAATTTAATTAATTTTTTTTTATTGAAAATTAACGTTTTTTTTAAATGTTTGTCTATAAATACAGGTATGAATTATCTTCATTAATTTTTTTCAGCTTTCACAAGACATCATAAAATTACTAATTTGAACTGATAATCATCAAATTGAGGTAGAAAAGAAGAAATGTTCCTAAAAATTTAGTTAAAATTGAAAGAAATTCATATGAAACAAAAAAATGCTAAAAAATTTGTGGTTCATATTAAAATAAAAAATTAAAGCTTTTATGCGAATCCAGAAATGAATTAAAAAATTTTTCTTTTGAGAATTTTCAAATATATTAAAATCTTTTATGTGAAATTTTTCAAAAAAAAAAAAAAAAAAAAAAAAAAATTATATAAAAAAATTTCAGTTACAAAACCTCATATCAAAACTTTTTGAAGACAGAAAAATCAATAATTTTTGTTTCGTCTTTTTATAAAATTTAATGAAATTTTTTAATTTTAATTTTTAAAGAAAATAATTCGCAGAAATTAATTTTATTAATAATTAAATAAATTAATTAAATTTAAAAAATAAATGAATTAATAAAAGAAAATTTCATTAAAAAAATTAAAAATTATTTTTAGGGATGAAGAATATTTTTTTTTCATAAAAAAATATTTTCAATAAATATTATTAATTTTCTTCACCAAAAATCTTTCATATATTTTTATTAAAAAATAATTAAAAAAAAAATAAAATAAAAATATTTTATAATAAAAAATAAAAAAATCATTGTTGATAAAAAATAATTAAAATTTTTTAAAAAGAAAATTCACTTAAAAATCTACTTAAAATTCTTCAAACGCCTTCCATCGAACAAAAAAAAAATAAAAAATTAATCAAACCCATCTAAAAATTCTCGACAAGCAGCGATCATAATTAAATCATTGCCAACAAACTCTTCTTTTGCGCTGCAAATTTTTGCATGTTTTTTTTTGTCATCTAATTATCGTCATTTTGCTTCAACAATGTTTTTTTTGTGTGTCATGAACGACGTTAAAATATGCAAGAAAAATCTTCAAGTACCGACAATTTTAATTTAACTACAAAGTTTTGAATAAAATTTCAATTTACACCCTTTTCAAAAAAATGTGAGACGCGATGCAATTTAATTGTATGCAACTTTAACAAAAAAAAAAGTTTTTTTGTGTGTGTTAAATACCGCCATCGCGTTGGAGTCATTCTAACCGAAGGATAATAATGGCGAAAATAAATGATGACATTTAAATTCATTCAATTTGGATGGAACTTGAGATATTTTTGCAACTTAATGACGTGATTTCAGAAAAAAAATAATAATTGGTGTCTCAAAAGTTTTGAATGTCTTCGCTGATGGCACGTTGGGGAGTGAAATTGGAAACTACCATTTTTTTGGCAACAATTTTTTTTTCGAATTCATTGATCACGGGCGCGAGTGCGGCAAGAGATAACGTGAAACGACATAAAAAATCCATTTTTATGGTCACTGAATGCGATTACACGAAGTTAAATGAATAAAACAACACGAGATTGAATTGATAAGCCTCCAGCCAGAAATAATGAAATGTCCTGTTTGTTCGTGTTATGCAATCATCGTCGTCGTCGTCATCTCATCATCATCGCATTCATCGCACCGAGTGTCAAATTAGGTGATTTTCATTTTTTTTTCTTCTTTCATTTTCTTGTCTTTTCACTTCTTATCAAGGTTGTCACGACGCATTAAAGGAACATCGCGCAGAAATCACGGAGAAAATCGGCAAAAAAGACGGAGAACAATGATGACACACACGAGAAAAGATGTTCAACATACGCAAGTTTTAATATAATAATAATGAGATAAGTTGATTAGTGATTTGATTTAATAAGATGGAAGTTCTTTTCTTGCCTTTTGTGTGTGCGCGCACTTTGATTTCGTTTCATTTCATTTCAGCTTTCTTTGTCACTTTCGGGTGGGAGGTGTATTTAATTAAATGAGAAAAGGTCGAACGTGAAGCGAGTTGTTGGGCGAAGAGGCTTTTATTAACGGTAAGAGTTTCTTTCAAGGCTGAAAATGTGATTTGAGATGCCTTTTGAGGTTCTTTTAGTTGTTATGGAGACAAATTTGATCAAAAAAATCATGAAAAATGTAGATTTTTCTTAATTTTATATAAAAATGATTTTTGAAAGTCGAATTCTTAGCAGTAAAATTTTTTTAAAGGCATATTTAGACATAAAAAGCACATTTATAGCAATATTTTTTTTAAATTTTAACTTTTAATTTTTTTTTTAAATTTTTAGAATGATTCGTTTCTCCAAATATTGATTTTTTTAAATTTAAGCTTTAAGTTTTTGAAAAACAAAAAAAAAATTAACTTGGAAATTGCTTCTGAAGACCTTTCAAATTATTTTTAATAACAAAATTGTAATTTAAAAAGTTTAAAAACATTATTTCTCTTAAAAGACTTTCTTCAAAAAAAAAATAAAATATTTTCAAGCCAATTTTTAATTTTTTTTTAATTTTATTTTTAATTTTTTTTTATATTTTTTATTAATTTACTTAGCATTGAGATTTTTTCATATAAAAATCTTTCAATGAAAAATAATTTTTAATTTTCAAATAATTTTAATGACATTAAAAAGTTTTAAATATTTTGGCCAAATTTAAATTTTTAAAAAAAAATTTAAAAAAAAATAATTTTTTTTTCAGAAAAATTACTTTAAATATTTAAACGAAAATTTTTTATTTTTTTAATAATTTTTAATTAATAAATTGATTTAATAATTAATTATTTTTTTTATTAAATAATCAATTTTATTAATTTTTAATATCAAGTTTAATTCAATTAAAATTTATAATTTTAAATATTTTTTGATTTTTTATTTCAGAATAAAACTAAATTAATTTAAAAATTTTATCAACTTAATTAATTAAAAATTCAAAATTAATTAATTTAAAAATTTTTTTTTTTTAAATTATAATTTAATTTTTTTTTATTTTAAAATTTTTTTAAAAATTTTAAATTAATTTAAAAAACTTTTAATAATTTTTGAAAATTTGAAATAATTTTTTAATTTCTCAATTTTTGTAGAAAAAAATCGTAATTTTTTATATGAAGAAAATTATTTGATTTTTTTTTTTATTTAACTTTAGTATGAAATGATGTTGAAAGAAAATTTAAGATTAAATTTTTTATGAACGACGGAAAATTTTTGTGCAATTGAAAGTTAAATTTCCTGTGCAAACACGTGACACCAAGATTCCTCATACAAAAAAAGTGCGTTTAAGTAGAAAATTTTATGTGCAAAAGAGAGAGAAAGACACCACTTACCTATTGAATCTGTCGACGTTTGTCCACAATTTTGTAATAAGGCCCGTTGATCATTATTTCCTAGCGACACTAAACTATCGGTATTGTGATCGGAATCTATCGTTGACGTGCTCCCAAAGTGTATGAGCGACGTGGTGCTGTTAATCACACTTTGGGATCCCTGGTTTGTGGTGTTTGTTGCGTTGCTTATCGTCAAACTTCCGTTTCCCCCGCCGCCAGTTGCCGTTGGGTGATTTACTGCGACATCTCCTTCGTGCTCGGACGACGTGCTTCGAGAACCGCCCATGCGAAACTTGAGTTTAAAAGGAGCCATGCTTTTGTGTGATTTTAATTGATTTTAGTGCCGAATTTTTTTTTTTTAGATTTTCTCAAGTTTTTAAGATAGACAGAGTGAGAGAGAAGAAGAAGAGAAATATTTTCATATCATAGAAATTTATAGAGGCACAATATATTACACAAAAAATTTACGATTTTAAAAGACAAAAAAGATAAAAATCACATAAAAAGTTCGTTAAAACACTTTTTTTTTGGTTTCGTTCGAGTTCGAAGTGTTTAAAAGTTACATTTCGAGTTAGATTTAACATAAACCGCGTTTTGTGTGACGATGCTAAAGTCTGAAATTATAAGAAAAACGGGAAAAGATAGTAGTTGTCATTACATTTCATGCAAAGTTTTTGATAAATTTAGGTGATTAATGTGGCGAAAGAAGGCATTCAGATGTTTTGATGAGTGATTGTGGATGAGTTTTTGCAGGCGAATGAGACTTTTGAATGACGAAAAGTTTACAAATGAAGATTAAAAGTGCTTCAGCAGGGATTTTAGTTCGTTAATTAATATGAGGCAAATGTTGATTTTGAACTTAAAATTAATGTTTGAAGAACTTTCAATGACTTTTAGAGGAGAAAAGTTCTTCTTGAAGAGCCTTAAAACTCAAATTTGAGTCAAAAATTGTATCAAGAAGGATTTTTATGAACAATTTTTACCAAATTTTAATTAAAAAAATTCATATGGAATGCTTTCAAGTTATTTTTTTACTAAAAATTGCTTTAAAAAGTTTTTTAATGGAAAATTTTGAAAAAATTTCATCTTGAAAACTCTTGAATTTAATTTGAGTCGAAAAAGGACAAATTTTTATTTAAAAAAAAAATATCAAGAAAAAAGTTTTCGGTTAAAAATTAATTTAAAAAAATTTTTAGTGAGTAAAAATTAAAAAAAAAATTAATCGTCAATTTTTGATCGAAATTTGTATCAAAAAGACTAAAAATTAAAAATTTGATCTGATTTATTTTTTTTAGAAATTTTTTAAAATTTATTATTTAGTCAAAAATTACTTCTGGAAGGCTTTTAATTTTAATAATTTATAAAAAATCTGAACAAAAAAAATTTTCAAAGGCGAATTTTGAACCAAGATTTTCTTCTAAAATCTTAAAAAAAAATTAATCAAAAATTAATTAAAAGAAAAAAAAAATTATGAATTATTTTGACTTAAAAAAATTTTTTTTGATGAATTTTTTAATCAAAATAATCCAAATAAAATTAAAAATAAAAAAAAATTAAAAAAAAAAATATTTGCTAAAAGAATTCTTAAAGAATTTTTTAGTAAAAATTTATCCTTGGAAAGCTTTAAAATTAAAATTTAAGACAAAATTACTTTAAAAAGCTTTTTGATCATTATTTTTTAATTTAAAAAAATTTTTTTTAGTCAAAAATTGCTTAAAATACTTAAAAATGTAATAATTTAAAAAAAAATCTGAACAAAAAATAACTTCTAATGCAATTTTGAACCAAGAATTCCTTCTAAAATCCATTTTTAATAATTTTTAATAAAAAAAAAAATATTCAAAAAGACTCATTATGGATTATTTTGATTAAAAAATTCATCAAAAAAAAAAAACAATATTTAATTTAAAATAAAAATGTTTGATTAAAAAAGTTTTAAAGAAATTTTTTTATTAAAAAGTTTATCTTGAAAGGCTTTAAAATCCAATTTCAAGACAAAATTTATTTAAAAAGTCTTCTTCATTATTTATAAGTCTTTGAAATTTATTTTTAAGGAAAAGTTTTATCAAAAAAATATTCGAATGTCAATATTTCTCTAAAAAAAACACTCAGAGAGTGTCAATTTTAAGTCATAACTCATAATTTCCTTGAAAAAACACAAAATTTTCATTCCAAATGCATTCCACGAATCCATTTCCTGAGTCTCTGTTCGTCTTCAAATGCTATTTTACGTCTTCCTTCGAAGCATTTTAAGACCACTTTCCATGCCATCTAACAATAAAACGCTTTTAGATGCACTTTTACTCCCACTCAATCGTCTCAAAGTCCTTGACGGCGTCGTCGTCACATGCACTCTTTCTCAAGTACTTTCTAATTTTAACATGATCACTTTTCTAACTCGCTCGCTCTCCGTACGTCTTCGCACGAAAGCACTTAAAAACAACTAAATAAATGAGTAAGCAATAAATTTTTCACACTATCTTGACGCATCGCACTTCATCACCAGCACTTTTTCTTCTTCTTCTTTTTCTCCTTAGGACGACGTAATTTAATCATTTTGTCGTGCGAATGTCGCCCGTCGTCCTCATAAGAACTTGTCGACGAAGGAGAAAAAAAAAAAGAAGAAGAAGAAGAAGGAAAAATCAATCGATCAAGTATCACTTAATAAGTAATGACGAAGATAATTTCGCATTATTATTAAACTCGTTCCCCATCCACGAGAATTTTGCGATAAATTTGCGGAGGAAGATGTACTGCAAAAAAGGGGTTCTCCCAAAAATGTCGTCAAAAAGTGTCCCTTTTCACGACACGGGAATAATATATGAGACAGGTGAGACCGTAAAATGTAATTTTCTTACAAAACCACCTCGACAGACGACACAGAATGTCGGTCAGGTTGGTGTAAAAATAAATTTTCATTCATTTTTTATTATCCCAATTCCGACGCAAGCACACAAGAACGACCGAAAATAGTCATGGATGACGGCAATAAACTTTATTACCCACAATTCATGGTCAACTTTACTCGCAAGACGAGCGATTCTAATCTATTTAGAGCTCTAATGAGTAAAAAAAAAATTTTTTTCAGAGGAAACGCCTGGTATTTTACAATAAAAATCGAATTTTTCACCTTTTTTTCGGCAGATTTGAATATAAAAACAGGACGTTAACGTCACGTACAGCATTCCCTTGATGACCGACAAATCCGGACAAATCTAATCTAATAAATTCTGTTTTTTTTCTTTTTGGCACATGATTCAATTTTGTAGCTAATGACGCAGACAAAAAGTTTTCTCCCCATTCACGAAGAGCTCTCACGAAATTTAAAGGTGAAACGTCCAATAATTACATTTAAATGCGATTTTGGCAGACATGGTTCCTATTTTTTTTGTGTATTTGGCAAAAAAAATAAATGTTGAGGATTGGCTCGAAAAACTGATTGTGAATGGATGAATGGAATTTCAAGTGAGAGAACGAGGGATTATTATTAAGATTAATGTAAAATCAATGGAGCTGTCAGTGTCGATTATGGACTTGATCAACGATTATTATGACGTGCCATTGACTGATTACTCTCCCTTGATGTGCGTAACGAATTTTATGAGGTTTTCACTTTTTTAATGGGAGGTTTGAAAAATTTTCAGGTCACGTGGTTTGAAATTTTTCTCAAGTCACGTGGTTTGAAAAAATTTTGTCAAGTCACGTGGTTTGAAAAAATTCTCAAGACACGTGGTTTGAAAATTTTCAAGTCACGTGGTTTGAAATTTTTTTCAAGTCACGTGGTTTGAAATTTTTCTTAAGTCACGTGGTTTGAAATTTTTCTCAAGTCACGTGGTTTGAAATTTTTCTCAAGTCACGTGGTTTGAAAAATTTTTCAAGTCACGTGGTTTGAAATTTTTCAAGTCATCTGGTTTGAAAATTTTTCTTAAGTCACGTGGTTTGAAAATTTTTCTCAAGTCACGTGGTTTGAAAAATTTTTTAAGTCACGTGGTTTGTAATTTTTTTTCAATTCATCTGGTTTGAAAATTTTTCTCAAGTCACGTTGTTTGAAATCTTTCTCAAAGCATTTCGTTTGAAAAATTTTCTCAAACACATGGTTTGAAATTTTTCTCAAGTCACGTGGTTTGAAAAGTTTTTCAATTCAGGTGGTTTGAAATTTTTCTCAAGTCACGTGGTTTGAAAATTTTTCAAAAGGCAATTCGTTTATTAAATTTTGTTAAGTCACGTGCTTTGAAAATTTTTTCTCAAAATCATTTGGTTTGATTTTCAGGTGGTTTGAAATTTTTCTCAAGTCACGTGGTTTGAAATTTTTTCTCAAGTCATCTGGTTTGAAAAGTTTTTTAAGTCACGTGGTTTGTAATTTTTTTTCAATTCATGTGGTTTGAAAATTTTTCTTAAGTCACGTGGTTGAAAATTTTTCTTAAGTCACGTGGTTGAAAATTTTTCTTAAATCACGTAGTTTAAAAAAATTGTCAAATTTAAAATTTTCAAGTCACGTGGTTTAAATATTCTTTCATGAAGCTCAGGAAATTTGTTTAAAAAGGAGAAAAATTTCTTTCTTCAGAAATTAAAAATTCAAGCTTCCATTTCTATTCAATTAAAAGAAACAAAACTAGCTTTGAAAATGAACTTTTTGAAAACTTTCCACTAATGACATCGACAATTATCTGCAATCGCATCGCTTCGCCATCATCCATTAATCTGCAACAATCTCCGCATCTCTCACTCGTTCACATGGAGAAACGTAAAATATGGCGAATGTTTGCCAGGAAATTTTATGGGCAACATTGCAGGATTGCTGTCATCATAACTCTTTCGACAACTTGGCTCGAGCTTGCAAAAAAAAAAACAAAACGACCATCTCACTCTTCAGAAATCAAGCGCATTTCCCGCGATAATTTCTCTGCGTCGTCGTTGCGAAAATCACGTTTCCAGCGAAACACAAAACGCAGGAAAAAATTCCAATTATTACGCAGACATAAATTAGATGGGATCTGCTGTAATTTTTTTCTGCTGCTACTCACTACTTAAGTGCGCCACGTAGGACGTAATTTTTTTCGTAATGTGTTGTGTTGTTTTTTTTTAGCAAGAGAGTGCGAGGAAAGACAAGGAAAAAAGCTTAAAATTTGACCTGCAAATACCCGGCAAATTACAAATGAAAGCCTTTTGCGTCTCAATCAGCGATACGAATGTTCAGCTTGTTTGAAAAAATTTCGTTATAGTTTGGTTGAAATGTGAAAAATGCGATTTTAAAAGTATTGAAGTCTGTCTGAAAATACTTTTTGTGAAAAATTAAAATTTTTATGAAAAAATAATTTTACTTTAAAAATTAATAAATTTTTAATTTTAAAAATATTTTAATTAAAAAAATTTAATGATAGCTCTCAGTTTTTTCTTATTTTAAGGTTATATTGCTATTTAAATAAAAAATAATATTTTCTTAGTTTTATCATTTAAACATAAAATTTATTTATAATTTCATTAAATATTTTTGATTAAAAAGTATAGAAAATTATGAACCCGAAAATCAATCAAGATTTAAAAAAAAAAAAAAAATATAAAAAATTATTTTGGGTGAAAAAAAGGATAAAATTTTAAGTTTCTATAAATTTTTCCTTTACCAAAAAATTTCTAAATAATTAATTAAATATTTTTTTTGTCTTTTTATTAACAAAAAAAAAATAAATAAATAAAAAAATAAAAAATAAATAAATAAATAAATAATTAAATAAAAATAAAATAAATAAATAAAAATAAAATAAAATTTAAAAAAAATCTAATCGGTTTAATTACTTGAAAAATATATAAATTTTGGTCAAAAAATTAATTTTATGTAATTTTTTTTTAAATAAAAAAAATTATAAAAATAGAATTTGACTTCATTTTTTTTAAAGAACACTAAGAGCTTAGAAATAGTAATTTATTGTATAAAAAGTCGTAAAATTATTTAAAAATATTTTTTTTAATCAAAAAGACGCTTTTATTCCTTTCCCGTGAAAAATTTTCCTCGCACAACTCGCCGTTATTGTTAAATGTTGCCCTTTTTTATGTGTTTTCCTTTTCTTTTTTTATACATTCTTTTTACTTTTTTTTTGCAAGTCGTGCGAGTTTTTGTTTTGTTTCTCTTTTTTTTCGCCATTTCATGTGTATAACTTACGACTCTTACTCTTTGGAAATGGAATTTATAATACACAAGAGCTTAGTAAGTTATTACTTTTGTAATATTTTTTATAGACTTTTTTTCTGTTAAAGGTCTTGTCGTGCATAAAATTCCTTGTGCGTTAAAAAGACACAAAGAAGACAAACAAGAGGCAGAAAAAAAACAAAAACAAGCCATTGATGATGACTTTATTCCGCTAAATTCCGAGAGAGCACAATAATAAAATAATTTGCTGTAAAATTTCACTTTGATCTTCCTCGGAAGAAGAAGCGGGAAGGCAATCCCTTTGCAAACAAAACATTTTGAAAAAAATAACGTAACATATGGCAGAACAGAACCGACCCGCATAACGACGCAGAAAACAAGAGAAGTGGCAGATAAACTACTTTTTTTCTGCAAGATTTACAATTACACGTCAGTTGTTCGTTTATTTAAAGTTGCGTCATTTGCAGCAAAAAAAAAATTTTTTTTTCATTTAAAGGACTGAAAAGATAATCTCTCGAGAGGAAGAAGTACTCTCGAAACACAAAATCATCAAAAGAACGACTTGACACTGAAACGCAGTAAAATTGCAGTTCGTTCCTCGAATCGCGCAAAAAAAACTAGGTTATGACTGAATTTAACAGATTTCTGATGAATTACTGCAAAAAACAATCTAAAAACTCTCGTGCATAAATTTCCACACAAAAAAACTCAATAAATCAGATCGTTAACGTTGCAACAAGAGAAATTAATTATTGGGAATAAGAACAATAGAGTACATTTTATTACTACACGTTCGTTCCATTCTTTTGTGCCGTGTTTGCTGATGTTGCTCTGCTGCTGCTGACGGAGAACGTGATGATGATAAAATGAAAAACAATAACAACATCCAACCAGCAATAACAGCACAAGCAAAAACACAACAACTAAATAATGTAAAATTGAACTATTCACTGTGTTAAGTTTTTTTTGTGTCTGTTTTGTTCGATGCGAAGAATGGAGTGAGATGCCACAGTGGGAATTTTTACGAGCGAGGAGAGTAGATTTTTGTGTGTTCTTTGATTTTTTTTCGAGTGGTTTTGAGATGGATATTCTTTCTCAGAGGTAAGTTTTTTATTTTTAACCCATTTTTTACAAATAAAAAAAAAGTTTTTGTGGAATGAGAGATTTTTGGTCAAAAATTTTCATTTTTGTTACGAAATAAAAAAAAAAATAAAATTTTTTTTTAAAAATAATTTTCATTAGAGTTTCAAAGGATTTTTAATAAAATTATTATTTAATTCAAGCTAATATTTTATGAAAAAGTTTCGTAAAATTTGAAAATTTTTGATTAATAATTTTGTTTTTTTTTTTAAATAATTTTTTAAAAATTTTTTGATTAACAAATTAATATCAAATAACAGAAAATTATCAAAAAAAAATTTTTTGTGTAAATTCTTTATTTTATAGCTAATTTTAGTCTCAAAAAAATTTTAATAAATTTTTAAAGGCTTTGAATCAATTTAAGAAAATTATTATAAATTACAATTTAATCAATTTTTAATAAAAAGAATATCTCAAGTTGCTGGTTTTCTCAAAATCTGATATTTTTTTTTTCAATTAAAAAAAATATATATTAATATTTTTTGATTAATTTTTGAGTTTTAAAAATTTATATTAAATTTCAATTAAATTATAAAATTAAAAAAAATTAATAATTAAAAATTAAAAATAAAAAAATTAAATTAAAATTAAATTAAAATTAAATTAAATAAAAATTAAATTAAAATTAAATTAAAATTAAATTAAAATTAAATTAAAATTAAATTAAATTAAAATTAAATAAAAATTAAATTAAAATTAAATTAAAATTAAATTAAAATTAAATTAAAATTAAATTAAAATTAAAACTCAATTAAATTTTTTGATTAAAATGAAGTTTTTTTTTTGTCAATTTTAGAGATACAAAATTTTGTATATGAAAAGTCAAAAGTTTTTTTAAATTCTTATCAATTTTTTATTGTTTCCGTCTAAAAAATCATATTTTTTTTAAAGTTTAATTTTCCTTTAAAAAACCCGAAAAATCAATTCAAAACCCAAAACTTGAACTCAAAACTCATTTTTTTATTTTTTTTTATACCAAAACCTCTTGTATTCCAACAAATATAAAAATGCAAATCTCAACATTGATTTTCTCCAAAATCACCTTTCTTTTCAGTTCATTGGCAAGCATATCAGTTAATAATCCAATCAAAAGACACCTTTGTCCCTCACGAAACTAATAAAATTTTCAAAAGATTTTCAAGTCGCTCAGACCAACTTTTTTTCCAGGTCAATCGTTCCCACAGTGCTCATCATCCGCCTTCTCTTCTTCATTCATGTTTCATGCATGCACCTCAAACAATGGAAGCAAAGTCCTCCTCCTTCGTCCCCCCATAGTACAGAACACCCGTAAATGGGAAAACTTTATCATTTATTATTATTCCTTCCACAATATTATTATTTTTTCATGTACATTACATTTTTTTTTCTTTCTTTTCTTTGCCCCAACAAAACAAAACAAAAACCCAATGCATTTCCGATCAACTCTGTGTGTGTGAGACAATAGAAATATGATAAATAATAATAATAAATTTTTGATTCCTCTATTATTATTATTTTCGATTTTTCGACGTGTGTCTAAGCGATGCGAAGCCTGTGCGAGTTGATTGGCTGTCTGTGTGAGTGTATCGCAATAAAAATTAAAGTTCAATAATCAATCAATATAAATAAATAAAGTTTTCCATAAAATTTAATCAGATTTTATGCTGGCTTCTTGTGTGCGTGCCGTGTTTTTTTTTTATTATTCATACTTACGTCGTCGTCGTCGTTGCTGTTGTTGTGTCAAGTCAATTGCGGAGAAAGACGAGAAATATTCCTTTCAATTTGTCAGATTGTATGGAAAATCGTTTCACACTTCACATAATCTGTTAAACTTTTTTTTTCTTCTCGTTTATTGAATTTTATGACAATTCCGTTGGCGATTTTTTTGTTGTTGTTGTTTTTTTTTTAGAAATACATTTAAAAGTTTTTTTTAAGGAATAAAATTTGTTGTAAAATTTTTCCACATATTTTTCTGTGTGTGTTTTTGCGTTCAAAAAATCATCTGGTTTTGAGTTTTTGCGACATCTGCGAGCGAGATGGCCTTGGGACACTTTTCACTGTGGCGCAACACTCGGGATTTCAGGTAATTTTGGTAATTTTTCCTCAAAATTTTTGATATTTTTTTATATTTTTCTTTTTTTTGCTGCTGCTGCTCACAACACAACTCTGTAGTCTCGCGCACAATATGATATTGTGGTTTCTGGCTCTTCTCTGTGTATAATAAATATTCAACGACGACACGACCAAGGAAAAGGCCTTGCGAGAGACTTTGCGTGAGAGAAAGCCAACAAAAAAGGACGAGAGCGCTATAAAAAAGTTGCTATAAAAACTTCATTCATCCGCGGAAACGTGAATGGACGAAAGTGACATAAGCAAATCGATAAGCAGGCGAACTTGAGTTTTCCTCTGACGGCAGCGATGCGAGGTAAGTGACTTGGATTTCGCTTTTTATAGCAGAAAAACAGTTGATTTGAGTTGTTGTTGAAGCGATGCGATGGGAGAAACGTTGAATGAATGTTTGTTCATGCGCACTTGTGAGGCGACTCTGTCTGAAGCTCCTTTTTCTCCTTGTCGTAGCCGTCTTTGCCGTACACAGCAATGAATTTAAATGATGATGATAAAAATTTCCGATCTGTATGGGGAGATAGACACATGCAAGTGAAAGCTCTTCTCATTATAATATTAGTAGAACAAACAATTTAGCTGTACGTTGGTGCGTTGGGTGTGTGGGAAAAGTAGTTGAAGCTGTGTGCTTTGAGTAATTTGTTGTTATTCTTCGCGTTGTTTTTCTTTCTCAGAACTTTTTAAAATGCGTCGCCTGTACATGGAAATTATTCAATGCAATATTAATGCGATTCGTTAGGCAATGTGTCGTGTCATAAGAAGTATATTAGGAGGGTATGGAAAATGTAAAAAAGGTCGAATTTTTGACTTTAGATGCTTATGAGAGTAAAATCTCAGAAGTTTTTTAATCTACATATTAAGATTGAAAAAATATTTCAAAATATTTTTGAATGAAATTATGAATTAAAATTTAAAAAGTTCAGAATTTTTATAATTTTTTTTCACAAATAGAAGTTTTTGGAAAAAAATAAAAATTCTGAACTTTTATTAACTTTGTAAAAATTTTTTTCTTTAAAATATTTTTTTTTATTAATTTCAGGTTATGGGAAATTATTGATCAAAGTTATTGATGGATAGCAGCAATTTGTTTTTGGAGCTGGTTCTCTATCTTCTCTGCCAGTCGGTGGGTTGCCGTAAAAGTCAGCTAATGGCTTTTATCAACAGCTATCTTTACTTTCTAATCTTCGAGAAAATGTATGAATGAATGATTGAACAAACTGAATTACATCACAAGTTGTGTAGAGAATTGAAATCACGAGAGGTCGCAGAGAGATTTTTAAGAACTGAAAGAAAAAAAAATAAGTCTTCAGACCGCTGTGATGTATCCTCAAACCTAACCTTGCCTCAAAGGACTTTTCACTGTTTTCCATTCAGTCGAAAAAATCAATTCGCCCAAGAGTTTTCGTCATATTTCATGAAAAATCAAGTCAAAAGTCGCACTGAAACGTTTAGTTTTTTCAGAACAGACTCTGAATAATAATTTATTTCTCCAACGCACAATAAGTCCTTTGAAAGTCTCATATACACAAAATAGTTTTTGGGGTGAAGATCTCCGGCATAAAAAACCCATCTTTTCAAATAAAAAATTAAGATGAATTTCTTCGTGATGCCGATTGTCATCCTTCTTGGCCCAGATTGGTGAGGTATTTTCCATTCCAGTCGTCATAAGATTGTTGACTCTTTCAGAGACTCGTAATCATGAAAAAATTTTCTGACTCCAATTGTGCTTAAAATTTATTAAGAAATTTTCTTTGGGACATCCTTCAAGAGCTGGTGTGAAGTACAATAGAACTCTTAGAGACCTCAGTGTGAGCCTTTATCTTCTTTATTTCCATAGTCGAATTCTAAAAAGGTTCAGACGTTGATCTGATCTGACTTTGTCTCTTGAGAAAAAGATTTAGACTTTAGAAGTATTTAAAGATAAATATCATTATTAACCTTTGACCTTTAAATGACCTTTGTGAAAAATCTACTTTTTTAAGTAAATTTTATCTTGATATCTCGTTAAATTTTTTCTATGGTCAACTTTACATTTAAACTTCACCATCAAGGGATACTTTTTTAAAAAAATTTGGTTAAAAAAACTTATTCTGTTTCTAAACTTGACAAAAATTACATAATTTTAGCCCAGAATAAGTTATTCCTTTTAAATAATTTTTAATGCAAAATTTCAACGATCGCTCAAAAGCTCATCATTACGATGCTAAAACTAGTATTCAAAATGAAAAATTACCATCAATTAGCGATTATGTAATCCATCTTCAAACATCAGACATGAAAAAGTTCCCTCTAAAAACCGAAATTTCCCTCTAAAAAATTGCAAGTTACAAACAAAAACATCATTTAACCGAAAAACATTCGGGAATAAAACTTTTATCTCTTTATTCATTCACTCAATTTACCAGACAAACAATAAAATCAAAAAAAGATTTATTTCTCATTTCATTATTTTCATATTATAAAATGTTTCTCTACGCGTCTCGCATACATTTTCATTTATTTTCCCGCTACGCTCGTAGAAAACTTTGTTATTTTTCAGTCTTTGCAGTACAATAATGACCGATAAATTTCAAGGAAAATTGAATAGCAATCTTTCGTATAAAAAAAATACAGGAAACCTCCACTAAAATCGATCTCCATTAAAAAAAAGTCATTTCTGAGCCAAATTTCTCCGAGCGATCAAAACTAATCGTCACACATTTGCACGGTTGCCACCCGCGTGTGATAAATGAATGTCGACTGCTTTGTTTTGCATTGATTTGGCGCACACAAAGGTGATAAATAACCGTAAATTTATCTTTTCAACTTGATAAATGTTTTGTCGACGTCGTCTGAAATCCACGAAGCGCGACGCTGATTCGGAACAATCGTAAAATTGTTTTCGTAGGTCAATCAAGTGTCGCGCGCCTCCTTGTCGAGTACTTAGAAAAACATACAATTTATGGGGGGGATTGTTGATGGATCGCTACGATGCCTCCAAGGCGAGCGTAGTAGTAAATTTTCTCGTTCGGAGAACGTATAAAGTATCGTTCGAAGGCATGTAATAAAAATACATTGAATTTATTTTTTATGAGTCTTTTGTGTGTTCAACTTGTTTATGTTCTCATCTTCTCTCAACATTTTTTTTTAATACTTACAAATAAAATAATGAGAGACGTTACAATGCGGTGTCACAAGGTCATCTATATCTTGATAAAAAAAAGTTCCCATATATATTTCCTTTTTTTCCTTACTTAATTTGTGGATTTCTCAGAAGGTCACAGAAGGCGGGCGCCATAATAAAAGAATGGGGAAAACAACAACTGTTATTGTCTGAGTGATGGCGTCGCTCGTCTTTCATATGTAAATCTCTTCTTCTTCTCCGTTTTCATTTCCACATATGACGCCGTTGAGTGGGGTGACCTTCTGCGAGAATCCGCCTTCTAATCTGAGAAAACGAAGAAGAAGCAGAAGAAAAAAACGAAGAAAGTAAAAAACGAAAGTAATCCAAAATGTCTCTTATCATAAATTATATAGTAATGCCGTAACAACCATAAAATAAAAACGAGAAAAAAAGGAGAGAAAAGTATAATTTATATGATCCGATTATATGTATTACTTTTGCCATGCTGTAAAAGACATGTACGGAGATTTTCAACATAAGTAAGAAAGATGTAAAAAATAAAGCGAAACAAAAATATAAGAATGTTCGCAAACTTTCATTCATATCTGGCGAGAAACATATACTATACCAAAAGACTTCTTGTGGTATGTTACAAAAAAAAAATAGTAGAATTGAGAGGCAAAAACGACATTTACTGTAATTGGTCTCATTCTCTTCTTATATGAAGATGGAGCAGGTTGTTGGATTGTATTTGAGAGCCAATTTCAGGACTTGATGAATTCAGAAACTTGAGCGCATTTTTTCAGAAAACTACAACTATCTGGGTAAGTCTTTGATCTCATCAACCTTCAATATATAAAGCAACTTGATATTTTTGACATGTCTCTATTTACAGGATACCTTCCTTCCCATTATTTTCATTCCAATTATATGTTTGATCTTTTGAACGTAATTTGATGCGATTTGTTTACCTGGAAAGCATTTATGTAAGTTTATAGTTAGATGAAGAATTTGTATTAACAAGAGGTTAAAAGCGTTATTCGATGCTGCATTATACTCACCGCATTTGCATTAATTAAGGTGAATAACAAGAAGTAACTATTATCAAACGATACCGCACTATCACAAACAGAATTAACTAGCTGGTAAAATGATGAGGTTTCAAGATTTTCAATATGGGATGGACTTTGAATCGTAAAGTAGATTCAATACTTCAAATAGATCATCAAATTTGTATAATTTTCTTACTATACTCTACTCAGATTGGCTCCTATGAAAAACCAGTGACGGCTATTGGACCTTTTTCATCAATTTTTGGGCCCATTTTAAAGAATTTTGTTCTACAGAAAACTCGGGGCCTAAGGATCCAACCTCATCAGGCTACCTGTTAATTCGTCACTGCCTATTACAGTTTTTCTGTATCTTTGAGCATAATTAAAGTAAGAAAAGTTAAAATAGTTAATAAGGAGAATTTGACGTTAAGTGAAACATGTAATTTATGTCAGACAAATTTCTATCAAATAACTTACAGGTGAGGCATTTTTTGTCTAAATATTAGAAATTGTTGACATAGAATTATACTCAATAAGGTATTCTAATTATTCGATGTCTAAAGCTTCCTTTTCATGAGCTGGCATTAAATTCCATTTAAATTAGTGAATTAATTAGAGCGTCATTAGGCATAAACTTGTCGAAAGGAAAAATCAATATGACTTTAGAAAATCTGAGACCGCTCCTACAATCAACTACAACAAGAAAGTACCTCGATAACGCACCCATTGCTTGCTGCATCAGATTTTATAACGACTTTTCCAACCTTATTAACTTCAAAAAATCGCTTCAAAAAAGAATAGAAATTAAGAATGAATTAAAAAGAATTATTAGCATTAAGTATAAATAAGAAAAGATGAGGTTTTTGTGGCCCTAGACTTTTTCCTTTAAACACTTTGACTGAATATAAGAAATTAGACGAATATTTAAAATATAAAATAAAATTCAATTTTAGAAGGTAGAATAAATTTTAACGAATTAAACTTCACCCGTAGACTTTGTTCTACCAGTCGATTTTTTTCAATGAATTTAATTTCAAGGGCGGATCCAGAGAGCTATCAGCGGACCACGAAGGGGGTGCAAATCTATATAAAATCACCTTTTTTGTCAAATTTTGTGTCATTTTTGTGATTTTTAGTGCTTTTTAAGCTTCAAAGGGAGTGCAATTGCCCCCCTTGTCCCCCCTCTGTATCCGCCCTTGTTTAATTTGACTTTAAATAACAGCTTAGAAATTTTTTAAAATTGTAATTAATTTTTAAAAATTTTTAGAATTCGTTAGAATTTTTAGAATAGGAAATTATGATAAAAAAGCAATTTTTCTGAATTATTTTGGTCAAAACATGACCTGAGTTTAGAACATTAAAATTTAGTTAGAATTTTAAAGAGCTAGTTTTCAAACCTATTTTTGGTATTTTTGAGAAAATTAAAAGAGCTTTTAAATAAATTCTAATGTAACGGACAGACCTACCCAAAACCTCATATTTTTCCCTTTCAACTTTTGTAACATCATAAAAAATGAACATTAATATGACTTTGACTCAGTTACGTTTTTTTTACAAATCTTGCCAGAGTGTATTTGAGCGTATATATTGAGTGCATGTGAGTTAATGTAATATACGGTTTCGTTGATTTATGGTCCTCTTCAACTTCCATTCACTCAAGCAGCAGTTATACAGCTGTTTATTTTTTTTTTTAACAATTCACATCACGAATTGCTCCTCGAATAAATTCTAATAGTGTCGTTCCTTCTGATCCTTCGTCAGATTATTCTCGCGTTTTTTTACGATCATTTTTTTTTCCTGGATTTTAAATTCTTTTCAAGTCTGTTCTATTTTTATCCAATCGACAACAAAAAAAAAGCTAAAAAAGAAATAATCATCAAATAATTAAAGTCGTTACCCTTTTTAACCCTTTTGTGTGTTGCTTACTTCCCCTCGTTTACTTTTTTTAGTCTATTCATGCCTTTCAAAGGAATTTTTTTTGTAGCATCAAAATTCTCCATTACTTTATTTCCTCAATTATTATTTACCACCCGAAATAATGATAAAAATTAGTGTGAATGTGCCTCGTTTTTTTTTCGTGCTTCTCTTGTGTGTAAAAAGTAGAAAAAAGCTCCTTTCATGAATAAATGCGGTATGACTTTATTTAATTTTCTATGAGAATTAGCATTCATAATATTTTTTCCTGCCTTTTGCGAAGCGCGTAATAATGCTTCTTCTCCGCGCAAAAAGTCGGATTATAATTCCACGTAGACGGCAACGCGAGTGTTTGTATGTGTGTGTCATTGTTATGTTATTAAAGGTTTCGGATTATAGTAGCTGGAAAATCATCATCATTCTATTTATTCAAGCGTCGCGTTGCCTCGTTATGTGGCGTGCGTATGATAAAGACGCAGAGACAACAACAACAACAAGATGTAATAAAAGATTAGAAATCCTTGTTCATTAGGATGAATTTTTGTAACTGTATGAAAAATTATTGGGGTGCGACAGGCTTCTTTCCACACAACGCACGAAAGATGATGAAATTTTACGATAAATTTATTATAATTACAATTTAATCTCCTACATCATCATCTCCTTTTTCTTCTACGAGGGAGAGTTGTTGACATCACCAAGGAACGGTCCATCATCATCTTTAACGATGTCGCCCAAGCAAAAAAGGGATAAAGCACGAATTTCGTTAAATTAATAATTACAAAGGAAATCGTGGGAAAGGGAAGAAAAGGAAAATATGCGCAAGTGACATCCATTAGAGCACACTAAATATTAATGGACCTGAGTCGACGATGAACAACGCGATTTTTTTTTTTTTTTTTTGATAAATTGAAGGACAACGACAGGAAATTACAAAATTACTTCCCGCCTTTGAAGTGAAAAGTCAAAAAGGAAACACTCTGCCTCGGATTTCAATAATTTCGCGAGGTAATTGGGCGTGAATACTTACGTTGTTGCGTGCGCTTTGATGGTGTTAAAAAGGGAAAAATAATAACACTTGACGACAACGACGATTTTTCTTTAAGTTTTCGAAACATTTATATTTTATTTTTATTTTAATAATCTTTGTCATCATTTATAATAATATTTTTTTTTACTTTATAAGTTAATAATAATTATACGGTATTTACTTTCTAACAAGAATCTTACATTTTAATAATAGTTTTTTATTTTATTTCTTCATATTTCAAGACAACGATGGAATAAATGGTTTTGTATTATCAACATAAATATATTATATATTTTTTTTGTTCATTTTCATGTATAATAATGTATAAAACATTTTTGTCATGTTAAAATGGAGACGTCTGGTAGGTTATTCATTGTATGATAAAATTTATTAAAAAAAATTAAAAATTTTAAAATAATTTTTTGAGCATTTTTTTCATTTCAATAATTTAATAAAAATATATATATTTTGGAATCCTTAATATTATTAAATTTATATAATTTAATAATAATTATAATTTTTCAATGTTCATAGGTTTATTTATATATTATTTTAAATAAAACATTATACTTTACAACAATTTTAATTTAATTATTCATTATTACATTATTTTATTATAAATTTTTAATATTTTTTATTCATTATAAGCTACATATGGGCTATGTATATATTATAATGTAATTGTAAGTATTTAATAAGTTATTAACATTATTTATTAATTATTAATAAATTTCCACTTTTTTGGCTTATAATGAAGTTTAATGTTAAATTGTGTCACACTTTTTGATTTTTCTTCTTTTTTTATTTGTCGTGTTATTTTTTGATCTCATTTTATGGCGAAACACATAATTATAATGATATAATTATAATAATAATGTATAATTATAATGATATTTTTGACCGTAAAAATTTATGGTTTATAATTATGTTTTATTTTCAACGCAGTTGTTTTTTTTTGGTGTGTGGTAAACTTTAATTATTATTATGCTTTTCATCTTCAAAATTGTTCCATAAATAATAATATTATTTTTAATGACAAAAATTTTGTTACATTCGTTAACATGAAATTTATTATGTTAAATGTTAATGTTATGAAAAAAAAAATGTTTGTCTATAAAAATTTTAATTAAACATAAAGAAAAATAATAATAATAATAAACATTCAACCACATGTAAAAATTTAATTGCAAAATAATTGCGATTCTATCATATATATTTTAATATTAAATCCTAAAAATTTATTAAAATCAGTTTTAGTTGTATCCTGTATCTAAATACGAAATGATAATAAACGCAAAATTACTGATGTGGTTGATTATTAATATTAACATAACGTCTCATGAATAAACGATTGGATTAGTTTGCCGCTGTAGTATTTGGTAATAACAATAACAGTAACACAATTTATTCTTCATTAAAATTTAAAACATCTTTCTTCTTCTTCTTCTGTTTCTTTATATAAACTAAAGTCATATATGTATAACTTTCCTTTCTTTGCTTCTTCATGTATAATATTATTATTATTATCTTACTATCAGATCTATAGAACATCGCTAGGAGTATAGCAGTCATGTGTGCGTTAATAATTTTACAACTCTGTCGCTTCATTTTCTAAATCTTATTATAAATTTATAATTATCATACATTATAGTGTTTTGTCGTAATTATTGTTGTTGTAACAAAATTAATAAAATTTAATAAACATAATCATCATAATAAACATAATAATAAACATTTATATATATCTTGCATGATAACAATTAACGATTATTAATAATAATGATAACAAAGGTGTTCGTATGAGGAAAATTTACAACAACATATTCAACAAAAGTAATATTTTTTTTTTATTTTCTTACAACTTTTAACGATGAAAAATCTTCATGAGTAATAAAAAAGAAGAAAAAATATAAAAATAAAAAATGTCTATAAATAAAAAAAAAAATAACTCAACAACATGCCAGTCTGCAGGATGCTCAGTTCATAAACATTGTTCCCCCTAACGTAAAAATTTATGTGAAAACAATTTAATTTTTTTCGGCGCTATTCAATTTACACCTGTTTTGTTTATTTATTTTAAAAATTGAATTTTTTCTCGTAGTATTGTTTTGCATTTTTTTTTTGTATTGTTAAAATATATATAAAAAAGTCACACAGTGAAAAATATGTGAAAAAATTTAGTTCATACCTTTTTCTAGGTTTTTGTTGCTGCTGCAGCAGGCAGTCAGACAGCGAACAAACAAGTAAGCTAAGCAAGCTTTACATAAAGAATATTCGCTCTGTAAATATTTACGATGCATAAATGGGGCAAAATGTTGTTTTTTGTTTCGTATGTAAAGTAAAAGTCTCGTGATAACAAAAAAAAAATCGTAAAAAAATACAAAACATTTCGTTCGTTTGGTTTGTTTGTTTTAATAATAATAAAAATAAAAACAATGGCCTACTAGAATTTTTTTCATGCGTTGCAAATTTTTTTTTTGTTCAATTTTTTCTTTACAATTTTTTTTTTTGAATACCGGAGAAAAAAGGTTCATTTGCCTGTTGTGAATATATTTTACTTACCCCAATTTCACGCAATTAATTGCTGTTCGTTTGTCGCTGAGTGCTCGTCCTCGTTATTAGAAGTTGTTGAACATTCGACATTGTCTGCTTTTATTAGTTGATCATTATCGTCGAGTGTCTCGACGTCGTCAAAGTCGTTGTGCGAATCGATGACATTCGTTTCCTGCGTCTGTTGCTGATGATGTGAATGATGTGGTGTCTCATAATAGTACTGAACATTTTCATGTGTTGCATTATCTTCCATCAACATAAAATTGGTTGCCTCGAATTCGTCCATATATGACATGTCCATATCTGACATGGAATCGGAGTCGTCACAATCGAAGTAGCCGCTCTAAAATTTACAAAAAAAAATTTCAATTAAACACGTGACAAGTCTCTAGAGAGTCGTAAATCCTTTTTATCCACGTAATAAAATCAATTAGATGTCGATGAAATGTTTTACGGGCCTCTTGAGATCGCATTTCTCCGCATTTAAAATAAATTTGCATAAAGGGATGGAGACGCCTTGTGTTTTGTAATTACAAGAGGACCGTTTGTTAATAATTAAAAAACATTATTTCCGGATTTGCATGAATTAGAAATGAAACGGAATATTTTCCATACAAAAAAAATTAATCGAATATTTAATAAAGCTGAAATAGTATTGTCCTCTGTTTCTTTTCTTTTCTTATTGCCATTTGAATGTAAGACGATATAAAATGCAAATTTCAATTAGTACAATTTGAATTTCCATCCGCGTGTCGTAGGTAGAGGAGGAAAAATACGGAACAAATAATCCCCCGAAGCAGACGGCGACTTTCGTGCCTTTCTTTCGTCATTTCCATCTTTAAATAGTCCCGATGGCTGTCGGGCACTTTATTTAAATATTACAATAATAATGATCATAATGATGAAGTAAAATTTCTTGTTCGTTTAGGAGAGGCGTTTCGATATAATTAAATTTCGTGTTTAAAAGTTTGAAAAGTTGTCTGTGGATATTTTAATTTAAATTTTTTTTTTTCATTTAAATAATAAAATATTTTTTGTTAAAATTTTTTATAAGTTAAATAAAATTTAAAATTAAAAAATTGCAAAAAATAAAAAAAAAATAAATATTAAAAATTGATATCGAAATTTTGATAAATCAATCAAAAAATATTCAAAAAATTATTAAATTTTTCATTTAATTTAATTTTTTTAAATTATTTTTATTATTTTATAATTTTAATTAATTATTTAATTATTTTTATTTATTAAATTAATATTTTTAATGAATAAAAATTTAAAAAAAATTTTAAAATATTTTCTTATTTTTTTAATAAATTAATTTATTAGTCTCAAAATTGTTTAAAAAATTTTTTAATCAAATTTTTTTTTAATTGAAAATTTTTTTGATCAAATTTTTGTGACAAAAAACAATTTTAAGAATTTTTTTTTTAAATTAAATTTTTTCTTTTATTATTTTTTAATTTTTATTTTTTAATTAAAATAATATTTTTAATAAATTATTTTTTAATTAAAATAATATTTTTAATAAATTAGATAAGAATTTTTTTAAAATATTATTTTTTTTATTTCGATTGATTTTTAAATAATGTTCATTTTTAATTTTTTTTTTTGAGATAATTTTATTTTAATATTTTACTAAAAAAAACTTTTAAACAACACAAAAATGTGTCAAAAATGAGTGTTAACTTTACTTGACATAGTACAAAAATTCCTTGAAAAATTTTCTCAACAAGAAATTTTCTTAACAAGTCTTTTCAAATTTTCACCTACATTTTATCTGCAAGGCAATTTTTTGACAAGTTTAAAATTTTATTAAACTCCAACCTTACAAATTTCTTTTTAAAAGCGAATAAATGACGTCAAATTACCACAAAACAAAAGAAAAAATCACTGTTCAAAAGTTTAACGAAAATCGCCTCTAGTTGTTCGTGCCACGCGCTAACTTTCCCTTTATAATAAAATAATAAAAACGAACAGATAATTAATTATTTCTCTAATATTTATCTTCTCGTCTTTTTGTTTTATTTTATTTTATTTCGTTTTTAACTTGAATGTTGAATTTAAATATTTATGCATAAACTCACCTGGCAATCCAGACATCGGCAATTATCACTTAGGGTACATGAAAGGCCAAGTAACTCTGCTGCCTCACGATAAAGCTCTTTACTCGATTTGCACGTGCTCTTAATGGACTTACTTACACTACACGAAAAATTTAAAAGGATTAAAAATTTGAATTTTGTTGAATTTGATGAAATTTACCTATTTTTACTGCTAGCTGTCGAAATATCCTCTAAACTATTTTTATTATTAACCTTATCACTCTCGAAAATTTTCCAAAATTTTGATTTTTTTCCATTGTGGATTTTTGCTAGGTTGTCGCTGCCGTTATACGGACTATTGCTATTACTACTTGGCGCGACGTTGTTTGTGGCGGCGGCATTTCGCGCCCTCCTACTCGTCTCCTGTTCGTGAATCAACTCGTAGTCGAGCGATTTACTTTTGGCAGTCATGTTTGACAGGGATTTGTAGGCTTTCTTTGCGGGACTATTTTTTCTGCTGCTATTGTTGTTGTTGTTATTTGCCACAATCGCACGACCTGCTGCAGATCCAAAAAGTCCGATCATATCAAATTCCTGCAACGATAAAAAATTAAAAACGGGAAATTAAGTGAAAAATATTCACTATCATCATTTGCCGTTAATAAAGTCATGTGGCTCAGGTTCATGCATTTTTAATTTTATTAATTATCCTTCACATAAATAATCATTAATTTTTGTGCTTGCTCGTTTCCTTGTTGCTCGTTCCTTCGTTCCTCATATCATCATGGCAGCAAAATTAAACAATATTATTACTACCTAATTTATTTATCAAAGTAATTTACTCGAATTTTAATTAACTCAGAGTTGCTGCTTTTGTATAACAACAACATCATTAATTTTATTGGAGCTTTGAACATTCAAGGCTCATGTGAGTGTTTCTCTGTCTCTCTGGCTGCGGTAGACATCTGTGCGAACAGATTATCAAACATCGCTTGGTCATAGTCGACTAATAATCCTTTAAATGTCGCGTCATGACATTCGAGTTATTTTTGTTTTACGGACTTGCAGAACAGAACAACATCAACAGCAATAGAGACGACGTCGACAGATATCACATGGATGGAGCAAAAGACAGACAAGCAATATTAAGAGTGCTCGAAAGACATGATGATGTCTGAATTGAACGTATCAGTCTTTTGAACTGTCCAGAGTGTATAGATGTCGGATTTGTGTGTGTTGAAGAAATGGTGAGACAGTGACGGGAGAAGGGGTGGTTTAGTGATCAAGGAAGTTATTGGGTATTTTATGATTTGCGGGATTTGCGACAAAGTATCGTTGGATAAAATTATTTGAGTTGCCCATTCTCTTATTGAATGTCTGAGAGACATAAAAATCTGGCGAATCCGGGCGAATCAAATTTTCTGATGGATTACTTTAATGGATGGAGCTTTATTGAGGAAATTACTTCAGTTTTGAAAATCAGTCAAGAATAATTCAGAAGGAAGGTCTTCTCAGTCTATAGCTGCTAATTCAGGCTTTCATGATTAAAGATGATGTCAAAGAGAGATAAAAGAAGAGTCAGTAAGAATAGATGAGATGGACCCCTTAAATTAACCACTTAGGGTAGGGTAGGGTTTACTAGACCCCTATAAGGTCTAGAATGGCTCGCACTGCGGTCTCTTAAGTAAAATGGTACTTCGTACCATGATAATGTAGACCTTCTCAGGAAACTCCGGGGAATGAAACTTAGCTTTGCTGGCATCCCAAGCAGGCAACCTCAAAATTCATTCAGCTCTTCCAGAAGGTCCCAAAGGGTTTTTATTTATTTATTTCATCAAATTAAGATTACAGCACTGTAGTTGAAGGAAAAAGCATTAAGCTTAAAAAATCTCATCTTTTCTTTCACATTTTAATTTTGTTGGTCGTGCGCCATTTGATCCGTTGACATTGAAAATATCACAGTCTACCCTCAGGCCCAGTTGGAGTGTTTTATTTGGTTAGGTTTCTAAAAGATCTCAGTAAATTTTAAGCATGATTGGAGTCAGAAAAGTTTTTCATGATTTCGAGTCTCGAACCGACGACCTTGCGCTCATTAGTAATATACGCTGAACCACTAAGGAAAACTTTATATAACCCTTAATTGATTCCTTTGAGTATCAAGAATCAATCAAGCTACTCAAGGGTCATGTTAAGAGGAAAAATCAACCCCTTCTAAAGAGGTAAAATTGATTCCTTGAAAGATTGAATTAATCCCCTTTGGAGTTGATCATCCGCAAAACTAAATTTAAATTTACCCGGATGATTAACTACAAAGGGGATTAAAAAATAAATTAATCTTTCAAAGGATCAAACTTACCTCTTTAGGAGTTGATTTTTGCTTTTAATTAAAAAATTTCCATAAGGGCGATGAAAAATTAATCCAGGCTCTGTCTTTCAACCTACAAGGCCATCAATGCACATTAAAATTGTATAGCTGTCTAAATCTGACACTTTGTATACATTCAACATTAGTCCCCATTTACTCTTCTACACTCGTGCACACACATTAAAATGCATGTTTCAAAGATAAGGTTCTCTAATGTCTTTCAATGCCATGCTCCGCTCCATTTTGTATATATGTTAAGTCCGTTGTCCGACATCATCGTCATTGTTGTTGTTGTTGTACGTGTATTTAGTTATTCATTCAGAATTAAACGATATATTTTAAATTTATTTTTGCTCTTCTCTTTAATGCTCAACGTCCACTGATTGCATGGCTCTCTGTTAAATTTATCGAACAAAATGGGTTAAAGCTCTTCAACAGAGATTAATAATAAATTAAAAGTGCATTTCAGGCGTAAAACAGCAGATAATGCGCTTGAAATTTTCGACCATAAGCCGTTTTATAAAAATTTTCCATTCCGCCTTGTTCTTGCCAAATCATGCGTTATGACAGTTGATAAGAGAAAAGTGCTTTTGTCTCCGTTTTCCTTCCTCATTTCAACTTTTTTTTATCAATAAACGAAAGAATGTCGGAAAAAAGTCTCTCGGAAATTTGAAATCATTTATTACGCCTGTCAAAAGTCTTTCAGAGTTATTCGATCACTGAAAAAATGAAAATACACACAAACACGGAAAAAATGTTCGTTCGTTTCATATTTACTGCCGAACGGTCCTCGGGCAAAAAAAGCACTTTATTAAACTTGCTTTTTTTTCATTGGAACACAAACATTCGACATCATTGAAAAACATTGCATTAGTGAAGGGTTTTTTCGTGCTGTTGCAGATATTCGAGAGTTATTTGAGTAATTTTGAACAAAAAACTCGTTGTTCTGGTTTTTTTCTCTATGCATTTTTACCATAATTGATTTTCGCTTCGGTTGTAATTTTATTGCAGTTTGAAACTTTGCCACTTGTCGATGGAGGCGCCTTGTTACTACTTCGCATACATTGCCACAGGAAAAAAATTCTATCATCGAATGACGCACTTTTCAAATTGTTTCGAATTATAAAAACTTTTTCGTTCGTAATTAAATTAAATTAATTAACTTTTGTCTCGTATTCCATGCAAATTTTTTGCTCTCTCGTGTGCAATTTACGACATTTAGACGGAAAATACTTTAGAATTGAGAACAAAAATTTTTGGCATTCCCAATAGAATAGAGAGCGGAATATGAAAAGTTAAATAATATTTTGATGGTGTCGGCAATCTAACGGCTTTTGTCACGTCGCAGTCTTATTTTGCAAATCTCTCTCTCGAAAAAAGTGACAAAAAACGGATCAATTTTTATCAATTTCAATTCAGCGCGGAAAAAAAATTAAAAAAGTGTACAAAAAATTATCAGATGATAAATATTTTTAATATTAATTTATTGGCACACTTGAATGTGAAATAACGAAGGGTTTGGGATTTTTTTTTTTTGAATATTTGCTATTGAATGGAAGTCTGTCCTTAAAATTGGAAATTTTATCTAAAAAATATCTTAAAATAAAATAAAATAAAATAAAATAAAATAAAATAAAATAAAATAAAATAAAATAAAATAAAATAAAATAAAATAAAATAAAATAAAATAAAATAAAATAAAATAAAATAAAATAAAATAAAATAAAATAAAATAAAATAAAATAAAATAAAATAAAATAAAATAAAATAAAATAAAATAAAATAAAATAAAATAAAATAAAATAAAATAAAATAAAATAAAATAAAATAAAATAAAATAAAATAAAAAAAAAAAATAAAATAAAATAAAATAAAATAATAAAATAAAATAAAATAAAATAAAATAAAAAAATAAAATAAAATAAAATAAAATAAAATAAAAAATAAAATAAAATAAAATAAAATAAAATAAAATAAAATAAAATAAAATAAAATAAAATAAAATAAAATAAAATAAAATAAAATAAAATAAAATAAAATATTTAAAATAATTGAATAAAATAAAAAAAATAAAATGAATAAAATAAAATAAAATAAAATTTTAAAATAAAATAATTTTAAAATAAAATAAAATGAAAAAATAATAAAAAAAACTTTACTTAAAAATATTTAGTTCTACATTAAAAATGTTTTTTTTTACATTTTTTTAAATTAAAAAAAAAAATTAAAAAATTATTAAAAAAAATGCGCTTTAACTTAAAATTTTCTTCTCCCTTCGTTCAATTTTTGTGACAATTTTTTATCGTGCCATTTCCACAATATTGACAAAAAGCACTTTATTTCTCGGATATATCGTTCTCCGTGTGAGTATAAACAATTTTAATCAATAACCCACTCATAACTACTCTATCATATTTTTATTATTGACCTCTTCAATGCAAAAAAAAATTGTATATAAAAAATTGGAAAAACATGCATCATCATCATTTCACATAGCATAAACGGTCCGACAGACATCGATTGAAACGCACATACACCCGATTCTCATTCGATTTAACAGCAAATATCAATGATTGTGAATTTATATTGTGTGATTGTTCCCTCTCTATGTGTGCATAAAAGTTTAGTGATGGCATTTTTATAGTTGAGGAGCACTTGAACACACACACACGAAAATTGTTTTATTGAAAAATTTCAATGTTTTTTTGTCAGTCACGACACAGAAAAAAAGTACAAAAGCGTAGGCAGGAAAATGAATAGTGGTTTGGAAATTTATGATATTGATAGTTTTTCATTGTGTGTCGAGTGGCAAAATTGAATTTAGTTGCGAATCAGTGACTTGCAAAGTAATTATCTGTCCACTGAGACACACTTTTATTATTAGCTGTTATCATAATTTTCCATCTTTTCGCTTTTGTTCTCGCTCGCCGTTATCTCTTTCATTTCATTTTTCCCACACAGACACACAGAAAGCAGTAAAGAAGCGCGCGTGTGGCTGACAGTTAATTTAATTCAAAGCATTTTTATTCATGACGACTGCTCTAACCTAACAAGGGCGCTGCCAAGTCAAGAGCCAAGTCGAGTCGAGTTGTCAAGAACGCGGAAAATGCATTTTTAAATTAAAATTTATTTTTTTCATACAAATTCGTGAAGATAAGGACAGAGATGATAATCGCTCATCATGTTGTGTAACACGAGGGAGACTGAATAGTTAATTAAAAGAAGTACGCCACAAGTTTTTAAATGAAAAGCCATGTTAAAAATGTAAGTAAATGGTAATCAAATTAATTTTTTGTGTGTCACATAGCGCACTTGACACTGATTTAATTTTCATGTTTTTTTTTATGTCAACCATGTTGCGAGTTGCGAGGGGAGAACGAATCACGTCGACAAATTGCACGGAGAAAAATTTCCATATTACTCATAAAAACGCGCGTTTTATTGTCACTTTCACCACCAATTTAAATGTCATTAACATCTATTTATTACAAAGTGGTGACGAAGTGAACAGGGCTTAAACACAGTAACACACATTTCGAGTGCAATTACATCGGTTGTAATATGACGAGAAGGATCATTTTTTTTGTCGTTACACGATGGGTAATAATGTAACACGAAAACCGTTTAGTGCGAGGAAAAATTACTTTGGTGTCAATTTTTATTTCATCTTTCATAACTGACGACAATGACGAGTATGGCACACGTAATGTAAATAAAGGTATTTTACATTTTCTCATAAGTGCGGTTTTTATGAAGGAGTTGAGCTGCCGTGTTACGACGAAGACATTAAAATAAATTTTTTAATATGGATTTTGCGTGTAAAATTTTGAAGGAAGACTTGATCGCTTTTCTTATTTTAGTTTAAATTTTTTATAAGGTAAGTTGTACTTATTCTAATAATTATTATTTTTTATTTTTACAATTTTTTTCTTTTTGCTCTTTTGACAAAAATATTTTTAGGAGTTCTTATGGATGATCTTGATACTTGTCTTCGGTTGCAAAAGAAGATCTCAGCTCTTGTTTGACTATGGAAAAAAAACCAAAACACTGGTCTAAAAAACCATATCGAACGCCCTATCGATACTACAAGGGAAGCTTATGTAATCGGCGACATTTATGTTAGTTGCAACTTGAAAGTTCAAAAAGGAAGCCTTGTTGTTGACTATCAAAAAAGCAACACGTTTCTGTAAAAAATAGTCAATACTTAGATGGGAACTGAAACTTTTGTGAAGTTTTTCCACGAGCGAACTACATAAGAAAGCAGAAACTGAGCAAGTCAGCCAGATCTTTCACCGACTAACGATCACTTTTGAACAAAGATGGATTCGTGGATAATTCGGAAGTCAGCAGTCTAAATGATAAATACACATCAACTATTCCTGATGATTCCATTCTGCCTTAAAGTATCAATCCTCTTATAGAACTTATAGATAGTTAGTTTAACTTTACAGAAAATGTGGTCTTTTAAGAGATTTTCCTTCGAATCATTTTAAAAAGTAGAAAATAAGACTTTCTCTGAAACATTGAAATTTAATGAAATTTGACGAATATTAAAACATGTAAGAAGAAACTGCAAGGTACTCGATACAGAAAGGCGATGTAACCAAAAATTTTTAATTTTTGTGCTAGGTTTAACTAAATACATCAAGAAAGAGACAATGATATATAATAAAACCTTTGACTGACTTTACAGTTGATGACACATCTAACGGACAGACATTCAAACAAACCCCAATAGCTCCAATTTTTCAAATCCGTAATGCACATTTTGTTAAAAATACCTGAACATAAAATTTTAACGACACACATCGTCAGCAAGCGAGTATTACATCGACACAAATTTAATGATTATTATACTTACACCATATCGATAAGTTGAATTTAATACGTAAATTGTATTTTTATTACATTGCAGGAACATATCATCCATCTCTGAAAAGAAAAAAAAATGTGAAAATTTATTAGTCAAATTTATTTGGATTTAATACGAAATTTTTTATTTTATTGGCGATATTTAACAATAGATGATCGATCGGTTTTTAGCATGCGGTAAAAAAAAATTGCAGGATATTAATATCAGAAACAACAAACCGACGAAAATTGAACACGTGTCTTGTTATCGGCGACGACAAAATGACGAGAAAATTGACTGCGTTTCATCATTAACACGCGCTTGTGTTTTTTTTTTCTTTTGTTCGCCAGTTTGTTTCGACATTGTGGAATCTTTTTAATCAAAATACGAAGAGCCGTGCCAATATATTGAGACAATTTATAACATTGACGCAAAATTACAACAGACACACAGATACAAAACGGTTTTTCGTTCGTTTTTATTGCATCATCAGCAATCAAGTGATCGTTTCTGTGTGTTTAGCGTCGTAGTGGCGTTCGGGAGATACAGAGAAAAAGGAAACAAACGATGAAAAATCACAGCAATTTACATGAAATATGGAAATTTTTACAATTTTACGCTGTCATTGGCAATAAAAGTGTAGTGTTTTTGTATTTTTGTCGTGTTTTTGCTGGCAAGCAAGCAGCTTAGAAACATTTGTATATTTTTTTCCTCCGTATCTGCCATCGGACTAGACCAAATGATGAATAGAGTCTGTACGATAAATAAATTTGTCCAGCCAAAAACGATTATGGTTTCCTCTTCCAAAATTGTATTCGGACGAAAAAAAAACATTTTATTCACAAACTTGCAATACTTGAATGCTCAAATTCGGGTGTTCGTTATTTTTAATGCAACCACATAGACATAGCATAGCATACGACTCTTGGCTTCTAAAAGTGTGTCATTTCATGCAATAAATTTTAAACGCGCTTCTAATCAATTACGTAAAGTGCTTTTGCAGTCAAAAAATTTGCAGCAACATTGGACCGTGATTCGGAGAATCTAATTGTTAGCTTTTTTGGCGTATTTTGTATTGTATACATATTTGGCAAATGGAGGCTGTGTAAGCAAATTAGAGGAAAATAAATTTCGCAATGCCACGCCGAAAATGGCAATGAAATGAAATGATGGAGAAAATAAATAACCGAAAAATTGACTAATTAATGTCAATGTGGATTAGGGCGGTAGCACGATGTGGACAAACTGTGGCGAAGCAATGAAGGTCGGCGACTGAATACGAGAGTTTGGATGTTGATTTAAGCAACGAACAAAATGGGATTTAATGGTCATTCAAAAATTTTGTTTTGGCAGTGTAGAATTTGACGCGTTTTGTGCAAACTTAATTGTTATAGCGGAACGGAATTTCATCAGAATGGATGTTTGTTGAATATTTACATGTGAGTTATTTAATGTCACTTCAAAAAATGTCAAATGGCGAGTTTAATTGTCACTACAACAAAATTTAGGGGTTCGTGGTAAGTGTTTTTAGTTATTTTTAAATAAACTTCTTTTTTAGATTTTAGAAATTCATCTCGGAAGCTTCAATTAGATTCAGTAATCGATGAAATCACGAGATATTGGAAAGATGAAGGAAGAAATCTGGCAAATCATGTGAATTCATGTATATCATGCAGATCTTCAAGAAGAACTAAAGAGTTACTTAATATGAATGTCAAACAAATCTGATTCTCAGTGGGACGAAATAACCTTTTTTTTTTAGGCTTTGGGGTCTTAAAAATAAAGCCTTCAAACTTTTACATGGAAATTTCTCGAAATTTTTATTTTTGTGAAAATTAAGGAAAATCTCCATGTAAAAATTCAAGGGCCTTATTTTCAAGACCGCAGGGCCTTAAAAAAAAGATTATTTTGTCCTACTTAAGAATCTTGACGCACGGAAATATAGAAAGCAGTGTTTGTCGAATGTTACAGGAAACTAATTTGTTAAGTGTCTATCAATGTATTTCGTTTAATGTTTTGATACTAAGTTTTAAGGCAACAAAAAATCAACTTCTGAATTACCTGGCTGTGAATATTGAGAAAGTGGGCGACATACAGCCATAAAATTTAAGAAATAATGCGCATTTGAGACCAAGACAAGAAAATTCTTTCAATGAACAACATTCAGTGTGGTACAACGGTGTCAGACTTTTTAATGAAATATCGAAACAATATAAACAGACTGTGATAGTATTCAAGAATTTAAAAGAAACGCTCTGAATTACGTGAAAAGTGCAATAAATGTGAACGTTTAAAAGTATACCTGCCCAAATCATCGCAAGATGGACCTGACATCAACAACTACAACGGGGTATGCAAGACTGAACTAAAATATGTGCACAATGGGATAATTTTAAACTAACCCTTAAACTTAAATCTTCGTCATTTTAGAGATCAATAGTGGTAAAAAGGTTATGAAAATGTTCCTTTTTAAGCTTTATGCAAGTTATTTAAATTCTCATATTATAAAGAAAGCATCTTAAATTCAAATTTTCTATCAATCTCTTAAGTAGCAACATTAGAGCTCTCTTCTAGAGTCCCGTATGCACAATTTATCCTTGATCGAATCTGTTCGAATTCAAACTTTTGCCATATCGTGATATCATTGAACAAAATTAATGCCTTTTACGAGGACATAAATACACAAAAATCCTCTTAGAAACATAGCGAAAACGTGAATTCCCCTCAACTGAAATTCCAAACTAAAAACCAAAAATTTATTGGCATACTTCGCTCTATAAATCGTCATTCAGAAGAAATTCAAAGCAATAAGCAGATAAACGTTCAATTTATATTTATTTTTTTTTCAAAAAAAAAAAAAAAAAAAAAAACTTTTCGCACACATACGCATTTTATCCGAATTTAATGACGTGTAAAAATGTTTTATACGCTTAATGTTCGCGATTTTTCTTCCTCCTCATCGCACGTAGTTGATGCAACGCATTTATCAAGTCGAACGACGCGACGCAATATTATTATCGGTATAGGTATCTCTTTCTCAAATAAACTTTGTTCTTGTTATTTATCTTAATCTCATGCTGTCACACGACATCTTCTGAGGCGATGGGTAAGTGTTTGTGTCTATTAGAACAATAAAGTGAAAAAGGAGAGAGCAATTATCATAATGATGCTTATTATCAAAAGCGAGAAAAAAGAAAAGGAAAAAAATGTGAATGAAAAGAATCTGAACAACGGGAAAAAGGTAGAAGAAAAAAAAACGTATAAGCAAGAAATGACTAAATAAAAAAGGGAAATAAAGGTGTGTGTATCGCAGCTTATCTTTTTCACATGACATGAGAGAGAAGTCGTTTCAATGGAAATCTATTTGTCGCCTACTCTTGTCAAGCTTTTATTTTTATTATTATTTTTTTTGGTAGGTAGTATCTCTAAATAGTTAAATAGGATGTTCACTAATATTGTCTTTCGTGTAAAAATCACTCGAATTAGCATTTATGGGCATTTACAAGGTACTTTATGCTAATTGAAGTGAAATTTCCGGTGTAAATATTTCTGTACTTGCGAAAAAAGGGTGGATATGGCATGGAGATTAAATTTGGCAGAAAATCTAAAAGCGACCTTGAGGAAATCGGAAAAGTTTAATTGACTTTCGTTTCGTTTTGGACAATTTTTGTGAATGTTTCGTGTAGGAAGTAAGAGAAAAGTTGTAATTTATGAAGTTTTGACGTCTGTTATTTGAGTTTTGATTTAGTTTAACATTTTTTGTTGGTCCAAGAGTTTCAATTTAGCAAAATTTTAGGCATTTTTGATGTTTTGAAGCTTTTTCAATGATTAAAAAATTCATTTTAAGACTTCTGAAGGAATTTGTAAGCAATGTTTCTCTTTTAATTTGTGTATTATCATAAAATCTTGTTAAAAATTTGTTTTGAACATATAAAAGTCATAAAATCCCAAAATTTCATCAACGACAACTTTCTAAAATTTTTCCTGTCTAATTTTCTTTTCATTCTGATTCATACCTGTACGTTTCTTTCATTATTTTTCCATTTTTTTGTGAAAAGAAAAAAGATCTTTTCATTACATGAACTTGGTTTCACCTTCTTTTGTTTTCTCTTTCTTTTTTTCCTCACTTTCTACTCCAATAAATTATATTTTTCGCAATTTAAACGAAAAAAAGAAAGAATAGAATTGAGTTCAAACGAACGCACGTCACCTCATTATCATAATTATAATTAACATTTTATTTCTTTCGTTTTCTCTTAAAAAAAAAGACAGCGAGAAAAAATGTTCAATGAATACTAATGAGAAATTCTATGCAATGTAGGTACTCTCAATCAAAAAGAGATTTCTCCCCGAAATTTGTGCCTTTTTAAACATGGCCATGACAGTGAACATTGCCAAAAATAACCGCAAAAACATACAAACCTCGCACACCCGAACACATGAGAAAGACAGAAAGCCTGATTTATTCGACATTTTCCCACACACAAACACACACCTGGCTCTTTTATCCCAATTCCAGTTACGACACATCATTTTATTGTGCAACTGTGTGTATTTCGGCACCACATGGACCACATAATAATCGGTTATATGCGCATTTGTGTTGCATTAATTTTCGGTCGTTTTTATATTTCACAGCACTCTCTAGTCGTCAGAATGAGTAAGTAGAGCATGTGACAAAAACATTCTTACACAGTCACATGCAGGAAAAACCCCAAAATAGCTCATATTGTGCAACTTAAGTGAACTGGGAAATTCATGATGTGGAAATGTTGCAAGAGGGAATGGAAATTTGAAGGGCACTGTGACCTTTTTTTTGTACGAATATCGGCATAAAAGATTTTTTGGGAAAATTTTGGTTATCAAACAAATTGAAATTTACTTTCTGAAAGACAACTTTGATACGAAATTATTTTTTTTACAATATTTTATCAATTTTCAACTTGCTGAATAAAATTCTAATGATTTTTTGACTTTTTGAACTTGCTGAATAGTTTCTGGAAATTTGCTGAATACAAATTCTGAGCTAAATTGCTCATTTTCTCAAACTTTAAATTAATTTTCAGTAAAGTTCTAAAGATTTTTTGACTTTTTAAACTTGCTGAAAATTCGCTGAATATAAATTTAGAGCTGAATTGCATATTTTCGGTTAATATTAAAACTTTAAATTAATTTTTAAAAAATTCTGACGATTTTTTGAGTTAAGTAAACTTGCTGAAAATTTGCTGAATACAAATTTTGAGCTGAATTTGTCTTTTTCGGCTTAGGTAATTATGAAATTTCAAAATAATTTTCAGTAAAGTTCTAAAGATTTTTTGACTTTTTGAACTTGCTGAATAACTGCTGGAATTTCGCTGAATTCCCATTTATGTGCTGAATTGCTCAATTCCGGTTCAATATTAAAACTTTAAATTAATTTTCTGTAAAATTCTGAAGATTTTGTGGCATTTTGAACTTGCTGAATAGTTTCTTGAAATTTGCTGAATATAATTTCTGAGCTGAATTGCTTATTTTTGATTTGTTACTAAAATTTTTAATCAATTTTCAGTAAAACTCTGACGTTCTTCTGACTTTCTATCCTGCTGAATAATTGCTGGAAATTCGCTGAATACAAATTTTGAGCTGAATTCACTCATTTTCGATTTTTATACTAAAACTTTTAATTAATTTTTTTAGTAAAAATATTACATATTTCAACTTTTTAAATTTGGTGGAAATTCGCTGAATACAAAAAATTGTAGCGGAATACTTTTTAAATCAAATCTTTATGCAATTTAACTCTTTTACCTTCAAAACTATTTCCCCATCACTGTCAGTTTTGCATTTTCCATGTATTTCCCGTCAGGTGTTAGGATCACAATTATGTTACAGCGAACGACAAACAACGCGCCGTATGAAAATTTCGTAAATTAAGCGAAAAATAATGACGAAAGGAACCGCAGAAAGCACGAAAAAGAGACAGACATAAACTGCAAGACTTGTGGCTGATGTTTCGCAATCCGCTCACTGGAAATGATTAATGGCATTGTTGTGTTGACGAGTTGTCGAGTGAATAAGTGCAGCTCACGAAAAAAACATACATTAAAATGAAATTACACTTGCACTAATCGTTCCCGTCTTTTCTTTATTCGTCTAGACACTTTTATGATTGCAAAGGAATTATTCTTTTGACTTCTTTTCGAATCGGTACCATATGCTGTCTGTATGCCGTTGCAGAATTCCCAAACGTGCAGCAGCAGCAAAAGGGATAAAGACTGAGCTAATTTCCATTTAATTCGAGACAAAAAAAAATACAGTAAATAACTCGAAAATAATGGGTTAGCAGTGGAAACTTTTATATCTAGCAGGATTATAAATATGCAAAGAATGTTTCACAATATAATTTCTTCTTCGTCTCCTTTCAGATATTTTCTCTTCTAGTCTTTCTTTTCGTTGCAAAAATACGTGCCTTTGAAAAAAAAAAGTTTTACAACAACGACAAGAATTTATGTTGTTTCCCTCCCATCTACAATATGGTTCGATACAAAAAAAAATACAACTTTTTGGCTTCAATTTCTACAAATACACAACAAAGAACGACTTGTCTTCTATTTTATTTTATTTTAAATAAACACTTTGATTGCTCTTTGTTTGTGTACTTTTTAACCCGTTGTCATTGTCGTTTTCGTCGTCGTCGTCAGTGTCGGATGGATTACATAAGACGAAAAACTTTTTCGAGATAGGCTTAAAATCGGATAATAATAAATGGAAGATGATAATCATAAGTTTGCTTGTTTTTATTTTGCGAAAATCACTCGAAAAATCAGTTGCTTGTACAGAAATAAGGGAGGCAGGTTGACCCACATTTTGCTCTTTTATGGAGTTTCTATTGTCTTTTTTGGGGGACGAAAACGAGTTTTTCAATAAAGAAAGAAAAAAATTGAGGAATAAATATAAAGGGATCAGTAAATTCGATACTGCTTGATAATGGAAACAAGAAGGAAGTACATCGAAAGGGAAGAAACATTGAAAAATAATGTAAAAAAAATAGGGAAGAAATATTTGAATAGAGTTACAAAGAAAAACGATTGATTTTGCGACAAGGGATTACAAAAGCGACTTTTACAAATATTTTTGGGTCAATATATCAAGTTATGCTTACTGGAAGCGATTGAAAATGTTCTAAGAAAAGTTTGCTGAATAAAAATTTGAACAAATACTTGTCAGTATAATTATTTTTGCTGAATATTAAAAATTTGCTTAATACAAGATTTATAACAAAAAAAGCTTCCAAATATTCTGCTGAATAAAGTTTAATTAATTTTTCCTTTGCTGAATAGTTTCTTGAAATTCGCTGAATAGTTTTCAGATCGAGCTGAATTGAAATTTTTTTTCGATTCTCTGCTGAATTCACAATTTTTTAATGATTATTTAAAGATTTCTTCTTGTGATACAAAATTCAGCTGAATTAACTAAATTTTTAATTAAAAGCTGCTGAATACTTTATACTAATGAGTAACTCTTAATTACTTGCGTTTTGACTTTTGCTGAATACTTTTTTGAAATTCGCTGAATAGCATCTGAATTTTAAAAACTTGCTAAACATTAAATAAAAATTTGCTGAATATACTAGATTCTTTTCACTCTTCATAATAAAAAATTTCAGCATATCCTGCTGAATCAAGTTTAATTAAATATTTAATTTTATTATTTGCTGAATAGTTTTTCAAAATTTGCTGAATTGAATTCAGAATTCAAATTGATATTTTATTTCAATTTTCTGCTAAATTCAATTTTTTTTTGTAGAATAACACAAAGCTCAGCTGAATTGACTAAATTTTTAATGAAGCTGCTGAATACTTTATACTTATGAGTAACTCTTGATTTCATGAGTTTTGACTGTTGCTGAATACTTTCTTGAAATTTGCTGAATAGCATCTGAATTTTAAAAACTTGCTGAACAGTAAATAAAAATTTGCTGAATACTAGATTTATTACACTCAATATAACAAAAAACTTCAGGATATCAGCTGAATCGAGTTTAATTAAATATTTAATTTTTTCCTTTGCTGAGTTTGCTGAATAGTTTTTTAAAATTTGCTGAATAGTATTCAGATCTTGGAGCCAAATTGATATTTTTTTTTAATTTTTTGCTGAATTTTCCATGAAAATCTGCTGAATACTTTATACTTATGAGTAACTCTTGATCTCTTGAATTTTGACTTTTGCTGAATAGCTGCTGGAAATTTGCTGAATACGAAATTTTCCGCTGAATATCAATTTTTTTTAAACCCCTTTGTTGTCTGCTATCTTGTAGCAAGAGCTTCTCAATTACATCCAAACAAACAACATACAGTAAATAAGAAACGTGATACGCCCAGAAGTCTTCTTCTTCATCATTCTTCTTCAAACAACAAACAAACATTTCCTCGAAATCCACTCAAAATTGAAACAAAAAAAAAAAGAAAAATACCGATACATAAAGAAAAGACAAAGAAATACATTTTAAACTTAATCCACCGACTGATTTTTCAATGTCTTTTATTATCCCAGTTTATGACACTCATGAATATATTTTTTCCTTACTTTTGCTCCAATTTCTGCAACCAACCAACAAAACAACCTTTCGACTCCTCTTTTGTGTGGATATTGGATGGAAATAATCTGTTTGTGTTTGATAAGAGAAATAAAATTGATAGAAAGATCTACAGGCGAATTTTCACATCAATTTTTTTCTCGCTGCTTTTGTTTCATGCTGCCAGCAAGTGACGAGACTTGATCGACAAAATTTGCATCAAAAATTGAATTTTTCTCGATATTAAGGTTGAAATTGAATTTCTCATCTCGTTGTCGTGTCACGGGAGCAAAAAATGATTGCTTTCATTATTTTTTGTTTCGAATCCGAGATCAGCTCATAAGCCATGAGAAAAGAGCAGGGACATAAATAACATGTGTAAACAAACCTTGAAAATTGAACATGACAAACTTTTTTATTTATTTGTTATTTTTTTCTCTCTCGTTTAATGTCGTCGTTGTTCTCATTTGAAGTGAGAAGGCAACGAGGTTCGACGAAAGCTATTCAATACACATTTAATCATAATAAAATAACAACGAAACAATAAAAAGGAGCAAAAGAGAGAGAAAAATGCTCTCATATGTGTGTGTATCAAAGACAACAAATACAAATATTTATTAGAAAACTTTTTAATAATCGATAAAATACATGTTCTTGCTTCGGTTTTTGTTCTGCTTCGTGCGTAACTTTTATTTATGTGCTGTTCCAATTTGTGTCAATAGCAGTGCGAGTGTCAAAAATCGTGAAATTGTTACAATAAATGAACGTTTAAGCAACTTTTCTTTCATTTTTTCCAACCTGATGGAATTAAATTGCTTAATTCGAATTAAACAAAAAAAAAATATATAGGAAATTTTTCCAAATTTCATTGTTATTTTTTTTTTAAATTACAAAAAAAATCTGAACATATTTTTTAACACCTATTTAATATTAAAAAAATAAATAATTTCAAAACTTAAAAAAATAAAAAAAAGTTTTTTAATATTAAATATTTAAAAAAAAATATTTTTTTTTAATATTCAATATAAAAAAAATTTCCATTTTTTTTAAATTCAAAATTAAAAAATTAAAAAAAAAAATCAAATTTTTTTAATATTCAATACAAAAAAATTTCCAAATTTTTCAAAAAATAAAAATAAAAATTTTTGAAAAAATTTCTATGAGTCAAGGTCTTAAAAAAAATCAATTTCATCCCGCTGTGAAAAAATGATAGATTGATATTTTTCTCGCAGTAAATTTTTCTATCAGTACGTGATTTACGTTCATTAACAGACGCAAACTCAATTTGATGGATGTAAAAATTTTTAAACTTTTTTCGGGAGTATATTAGACAAACTAAAAAAATAGCATTGGTTAACCAATAAACCAAAGAGAATAATGACCGATGACCATTGATATTGCGAAAAATGATAAATTGCTGCAACAATGCACGTAAGTCATCATCCAAGTGAATTCAAGCACGCGATTTGTCCTAAATTTAGAAATAAATGGCAAATACATGGCGAAGGGAACAAAAGCCATTGCACACATATGTGGGAAAAAAGCTCATAAAATTCAGTGGAAAATAATGGAATTTTAAAGTGGATGGAGGTCTCCAGTTGGCCATAACTCGTAATTGTTTCGTGAAAGTTCTTTCAAAGTTGGACAGAAAATGGCAGAAAACTGATCTTCGGTAAGTTTTGTCGAGTGAAGAATGTCACATGTTGGCATATTAATGAGATTTAGAGAGAGAAAAGAAGAAAATGCTGACGATGGAATTTCCTTTCATTTTGCTCATTCAATATATGAAATATTTTCTCATAAAAGGAAAAATTCTTTCTTTTATTTAACTTGAAAGTTTTTTATTACATTTTTTTTTACTTTTATTTTTTTGAATAAGATAAAGTGATCAAAATGATGGGAAAGAAGACCATGGAAAAGGTAAATGAAGGTAAGTCACGATTTTTGTTCATTTCGATTTTTATTTCGAAAGTTTGATTTTGCATTTAAATTTTGTAAAATATTAGATATTTCACAGATTTTTTTTTAATTTTGATTTTAATTAAAAAAATTAAAAATTGAGAAGGTAATTTTAAATTTTTTTTAAAAAATTAAATTAAATTTTAAATTTAATTTTTATTTAAAAATTTAAAAGTTTAATTTAAATTTTGGATTTAATTTTAATTTGAAAATTCAAAATTTAATTTAAATTTAAAAAAAAATTAAAATAATAATTTTGGATGAATTCTAATTAAAGTTAGGTTAAAAATTATTTTTAAAAAGAATTAAAAAAAGCAAATTTGGATTTTTTGATTTTTAAAAATTTAATTAAGTACATTAATTTTTCAAAAGTTTGAATTATTTCATAAAATCATTAATTTTTTAAAATTTTATTTCGTTTAATTTAATAAAAATAAAATATTTTTTTTTATTATAAAAATTTTATCTTTAGATTTTTTTCTGATTTCATTTTAATTTTATTTTAATTTTTTTTAATCAAAAAATTATTTTTTACTCAGTTTAATTTTGATAAAAATTTTTAAATTAATGAAAGAAATTTCATAAAAGAAATTTTTAATGTTGAAAAAATATTTTCTAAAATTCTTATTTTTTTGCTGAAATTTTATTCTTAAAAATTTTTTAAAAAGGCGCTTTTGTAATTTTTCTTTTCAACAAAATTTCCTTCTTCGTCAAGTCCTTTGATGACTTAGAGACTTTCTAAATTACATATTTATATGAAAAAACTTTTTCTCTTCATTTTTTTTTTTTTTTTGATAAATTTCATTTTTTTCCTCATTCAAATTTTTTTTACCGATTTCATGAATATCGAAGAAGAAAAAGAACAAAGAAACAATCATCTTTTAATGACTTCTTTCAACGAACGAATATGACGACGAGCTATAAGGCCTTTACTTTTTTAATAACTTTTTTTTGTTATTAAAATTTTATTAAAAAACCTTTATTTATTTTTCATTCCAGGCTTTCATGGCGGGTTGATGACAAAACAATTTGTTATTTTTTTCCTCTCATTAGAATGTGAAAAATTTCCACGTATGAACTTTTTTTCATGTAGGCATAAAATTTTTCCTCCTCCTCCTCTTGCACAAAAGATACAACAGAGGAAAATCCTTGATTGATATAAAATTGTCATTGAGGCGGATTATTTTAATTGCGTTTTTTTTCCTCTTCCTCCTCTTTTTTTCTCTAAACATTGTTTTAATTACTCCACATCGTGCCATTCATTAAACTAAGTGACGCGTCGTCGTCGTTGACGACAAGAGATAACCATTCAATATTGGTCGAGCGAGAGGCGAGGTGCGGAAGATGCACCAGGTGCATACAATATTAATTAAAAAATTGTAATTACATATTTTTTTCACACTTTTATTTATGGATGCGATACGTGGTGCATTCAGGGACCAACGAACACGAGATAGACACGAGCCATATTTTATTAAAAAAAATAAAAAAATCGTTGCGATAAAATTAATTCCGTTGTTTATTGAAAATTGGAAATTTATTGCTTTTGTTGGGCTTTAGCTTTGTTCTGGCCGCTTCGATGTAAAATTTTTGTCTTTGTTTCGTCGTTCCCCAAACACTCATCGGCGGCATTGCGTGGCGTGTCGTAAAGAGTAACATTTTAATTTATTTAATGTAATTTAATTATTGAAACAAATGTTACATAAATTCTCATAATTATTAAAACAACACAACTTTTTGTCGGTGGTAAGACACATTTTCATAGAGCACCAGCAACAGCACACACTTAAAATGTTGTTTTGTGTAAATAAAATAAAATAAAATAAAATTTGCTGAGATGGAACAGTGAAGGCATGAAATTTGGTTAGGATCTGGTTAAATTTGTAAATTTATTTACCTATAAAGCAAAAAATATTTTTTGGAAGAGAAACATCTGTCTTGTATCAAGGCATTTTGGAATGAAATTGAAACACCGAAGAAGAGCTTTCGTCTGATTGTGTGGGTTGTTTGTTGCTAAAGCACTTTTAATCAAATTTATTTTGCTCTCACTTAAAGTCAGAAGCGTATCTAATAGATTTTTAATTTATGGGAAGAGGGCAAACAAGCAAAATAAATTTCGTTAACTCTAAATTTTGACAAAAAAATATTCAAGACTTAATTTTTTGTGGATGTAAAGAAAAAATATTTTTCTTTAATTAGATTTCAGAATTTTTCTTACAATTTCTTTTACGAAAAATTTTAATTTTTTTCTATGAGAGAAAAATTATTTTAATAAATTTATCAAATTTATTTTCAAAAAAATTTATCTCAATTTTGATTTTTTTTCAATTAAAAAATTTTCTTACGAAAATAATTTTTTTTAGAAATATTTAGGATTTTTATTTATTTTTAATGGAGAAAGAGACAAGCCTGCCAAAACTTTTAAGTCAAGAATCAAATTAATTTTAGCTGAAGACAAGTCAAACAAAAAAACTTAATAAAATTCTTGATATTTTTTCTTCAAAAAGTCTAAAGATAATTTTTTGACTTGTCCTTCTAATTTAGATTTATTTAAAAGTTTTTAGTTTTTCTTTTTACTTAAGTTTAAGTTCTAGCCCTTAAGTCTCTTAAGTTTATGCTTAAGTCATAATTTAATATAATTTTTTTATTAAAAAAAAACAAAATAATTTTTTTATTTTTTTTTTAATTTTTTATTAATTTTAATATTAATTTTTTTAAATTTAATTTAATTTTTTATTATTTTTTTTCTTAATTATGAATTTTTTATTTATTTTTTAATAATTTTTTTTATTATTTTTTATTTTTTATTTAAAATTTTATTATTTATTTAATTAATTTTTTATTATTTTATTAAAATTTTTTATTATTATTTTTTAAAAATGTCTCAAACGACGATATAGACCTGCTTCTTAAATCAATTAAGAAAGCATCGTCTTCAAAAAGTCTCTTAGTTGCAACAATAATATCAAATTACTCAACATACCTTCGGATTCAATGAAACACAAAATATCTTCGTTACACAAACCAACTTCATCAAACAATGCCACAAAAGATCGAGCGGCAACAAAACAATGGCGATAAATCAAATTTGTTTAATTGAATTGTATTTAACACAACTTCACTCCAGCACTCTGACAACGAACTAACGAAACAATTATTGATAGTGTTTCTACCACTAATTTCGTGTAATTGCATTTAATAAATCACAATTAACCGAATATTTATCTCCCTCTATTGTTTTTCCGTGCCAACCAACGAGGAGCAACGTTAAACAAAGGAAATAAGGAAAATTTTCTTGAGAAAGGTAAGTTTTTTTTGTTGTTTTTGTCTTTTCACTAAAACAAAATAAAATGAGGGACAAAGAAAAGTGACCCTTCCCTCATTAATAATTCAACTTCGCTTAACTAAACGGAGGAAAAAGAAGGAGACAAATTACGTTGTCAAAAAAAAAGGAGAGAGTCTTACCTGTTTCACTACTTGTGGGCGTTTGCAGTAATTTATCACTGCTCACAGATGTTGGTGGTGGTTTCTCGATGGGCTGAGCATAAGCAATTGATTGATTTCCGTGGTTTTCTTGCTTATACTGCTGCAGCTGCGAACTACATACGGTAGTTATCCACAGAGACTGCAGACCTGCAAAAAAAAGTAAGATAAAAGTTTGGATTAATTTCGGGCTAATTAATTGATCGCAAAAAAGTAAGTAGAAGAAAAAGTAATTTCTGCGAAAAGTTTTTAAGTAAATAATAATAAAGGAAAATTTGCTTTAGCTTACTCCTTAATTTATGTTTGTTTCAGAAAAATTTCTCATAAAGGATTTAAAAAAATCATCTTTAATTTAAATACAAGTTTGGAAGATAAGCTCCTTTGGAATAAATTGAAAAGTTTCAGATCCAGTGGCGGATTTACATGTAGGCTGAAGCCTTGGGTCCCGATGAAACAATTTGGACCAATCAGAGTCGTCATCATTCATATGGATGTCAACAATTAATATGGTAATTCTAAAATTTCTTACACATTTTACACATCATGGTGCACCTGATTTCAGCATTTCATCGAAAAATAAATGCCATGAGATTTTTTTGATAGTTAAGCCTAAAGTAGTCTAAAAAACTTAAATATAAAATTCTAGAACAAAAATATTTGTATTTTTATGCATTTTTAGTGAGATTGGGTATGTCAAAGAGGTATCCAAATGCACTAAAAATGCATAGAAAAACTGATGTTCTATCTAGAATTTGAATTTAGGTTTTTTTGGAAATGGCAGAACCATCAAAAAAATCTCATGGCATTTATTTTTTGATGAAATGCTGAAAGCGGGTAATGTGTAAGAAAATTTAGAACTACCATATAAATTGTTGACATCCAAATGAAGGATGATTCTGATTGGTCCAAATTGTTTCATACCGATGATTAAAATTTTTTAAAAAATTTGGAATATTTTTTTATAAATTTCCAAACTTCGATTAAAATCTGATCAAAAGTTTATTTTAAATAATTCTTCAAAATTTTGACAAATATTTCAAATGAAAAATTAAGAAAAAAATCATTTAGGTATAAGAAAATTTTAAAAATAAAAAAAAATTATTTCTTTAACTGAAATTTCTTTTTGACGATTTTTTTATATTCAAATATTTGATTTTTAATTAACTAAAATTTAATTTATTTTACTTAAATTTTATTCAGTTTTATCAAAAATTGAATTAATTTAAATTTTTCATTAATTTAATACAAAATTCTTTCTTTATAAAAAATTTAATATTTTCTGTTTAAAAAATATTTTTTAAATTAATTTTTTAAAGTCTTTAAAAACTTTTTAAATAAGCAAAAAACCCTTTAAATTCAGAAAAATCTTCGAGTGTAACTAATATGACATGACTGCATAAACAAACGTCCCACAAAACGTTCAAAAGATGAATAATATCTGTCTAATAAAATGCATGGAATGACGTCTCTCTACCTTCGTCGGCGTGGCGTGTTTGTTCAGCTGCCTGTCTGATGTCTTGCTCTTGCCAGAAAATGTTTAACAATTTATTTTTATCTCGTTTGGTTTTCGTCTATCTCACTCACTCGCTCTTTTCTCGCACACACACACACTAAATTTAATGGTTATTGCTTTTAGTTATATTGTGATATTTTATTTTTCTCCTCTTGTTATTGTCGTCGTCATCGTCGTTCCTCCTCGTTGTTATTGTCGACGACGAAGCCAGCTCACATGTGTGTGACAGAGAAATGTGGGGTAATTACATTAAAGCTTTAATTTAAAATGAACTTCTATTTTATAGTGTTTTTCAACCAATAAAAGTCTCGTACGACCATTAAAATTTAAGTGTCTATTAGAATCGTTCAAAAAAACTCATGAGCTCGCCATCTCCCCAGAGTTGCATTTATTCATCATCTTCCACTTCCACATTTGCTTCGTTCGCTTCATTCACGCTAAAAGCCGACCGAATATTTGCATATTTTGCTACAAAACAGAAAAAATTGTTGTTGCCTCATATTCGACATAAAATATTCATAATAAGGAAAAAGTTTTTGTTGTTTGCGCAAACCAAACCCAAGCAAGAGTAAAAATATCACAGAAAAAAATCTAGGCTTGAACGTGTTTGCTATTAATAGTTTCTGTCTAAATTGATGTTTTTTTTTCGTCTTTTTTGTGGTGCGGCGGTTGCTTTGCCTTGCAAAAAAAAATAAATATGAGCAAAATTAAATATATGAGAGGATTTTTTTGGCGAATGAGAGTGCGACGCGATCCAAGCCACAAAGGAGCGAGATTGCGGCGATGAACACGCAATAACTTGATTATCATTGTTAATTTTGCATCACTTGTGGAATATTAAAATTTATGTAAAGTAAAAGCCAAGCCGGAGCACAACATTAATGAAGCAAAATATTTTGTACGGCAGATGGTTGCAACGAAAAAAAAAGAAATAAGGGGAGAAGGAGATCAGATGATGACGGTGATGATGATGATGAGCAACGAAAGTCACCGAGAATGAGAAAATTTATTGAATTAAGGCTGTTTTTTAATTCTTCTTGGAATTTTGCGAATTTATTTATTCAAAGAATCTTGAAAAAAAATTTTCCTTTGACATAGTTTTGATTTGAAAACTAAATCAAGAAAAAAACTAAATCAAAAACTGTGTCAAAAACTGTGTCAAAGCAATTTTTGTCAAATTTTGCTCCAAATGGATAAAAATATGTCAGAGGGCTCTAATTTATCATTTTTAATCATTTTATAACTCAAAACTGCCAAAAAATTGAAACTGAAAAAAAAATTTTTCTTTGACACAGTTTTGATTTGAAAACTAAATCAAGAAAAAAACTAAATCAAAAACTGTGTCAAAAACTATGTCAAAGCAATTTTTGTCAAATTTTGCTCCAAATGGATAAAAATATGTCAGAGGGCTCTAATTTATCATTTTTAATCATTTTATAACTAAAAACTGCCAAAAAATTGAAACTGAAAAAAAAATTTTTCTTTGACACAGTTTTGATTTGAAAACTAAATCAAGAAAAAAACTAAATCAAAAACTATGTCAAAAACTGTGTCAAAAACTGTGTCAAAGCAATTTTTGTCAAATTTTGCTCCAAATGGATAAAAATATGTCAGAGGGCTCTAATTTATCATTTTTAATCATTTTATAACTAAAAACTGCCAAAAAATTGAAACTGAAAAAAAAATTTTTCTCTTTGACACAGTTTTGATTTGAAAACTAAATCAAGAAAAAAACTAAATCAAAAACTGTGTCAAAAACTATGTCAAAGCAATTTTTGTCAAATTTTGCTCCAAATGGATAAAAATATGTCAGAGGGCTCTAATTTATCATTTTTAATCATTTTATAACTCAAAACTGCCAAAAAATTGAAACTGAAAATAAAATTTTCTTTGACATAGTTAAATTTACGACCATTTCCAAAGCCACCATTTCCAATGGGTCTGTCCATTTAATGCCACAAACCGCAAAAATTTTCACCTCGCACCAACTTACGTTTATTTTAAACAACAAATGATAATAGAGAACATCGACCTGACGTAGTAAAACGACCGCCTGCAAGACGAACGAGCCTCATTATAAGTCCATTAGAGAAATGCTCGCCTACAGAAAGGAGAAAAAATCACCTGTTTTTCATTTCCTCCGGTTTTTTTGCTCATTTCACCGGGCGGCATGCGGCAAGCAAATGAGTTGAGTGCGTTCGCCGTGAATAATATAAGAATAACATAAATATTTAACATAAAAACAATATATGGCAAAAAAAAAGGTACCGCGAATAGATAAGCGAATGACGAACGACGAGGTCCCGCGCGATGAAAAATGAGGTACCTACCGGAAAAAATACGGAAATTTTCAACCTGCGAGCCCATTGGCAATATTTACGGCTGTTTAAGGCAAAACCATCATCATCATCGAAATGACACGGAAATTTTTATGATAGACGAACGTGACTAATAAGCATCGAGGCAATTTTTATTAAAAGCCTCATAAAATAGTTATAAAGGATAATAAGACAACGAAGCGGTGAAAAAAAAATAAATATCAAGCCACTTAAAGGATGACCATGAAACGTCTTCTAAATGTCTAGCAGAATTTCTGTTCCCAAAAAAAAAAACAAACAAAAAAACGCATCTAATCAAAAATTTTACGCACGTTCACAATGGAAAGAAAGAAAGAATGAAAAAAAGTTTCAAAGTTACTTCATTTACGGCGCGCGAATGGCATAGCGTGAATACAGACATTAATCATCAAAATAAATAGAAATCTTCAGTAATAATTTAGCACCCGAAAAAAGAGAGTGAGTGGCACGATAAATAACGACCTTAACCACTTTTTTCACAGAACGGCAGCGCAGCACACGGAAAACCCATCAAAACTTATCGTTAATGTAACATTTTATTCCGGAGAGAAACGATTATTAAGGACCCTCTTTTCAATTTATCGATAATCATGTAGGAATTGCGGCGCACTACGGTGAAAATTGACAGACGAAACCAAAAAACGTAACGGCATTAATGATATGATTAGTGGAGTGTGTTTTTTTTGTTTGATAAAGGTAAGTTTAGATAAGAGTTGTGTTGATGGAAAATGTATTGAGGAAGAATTTTTCTGAACTGGTCTGTCTGTACGATTTTTTTTAGTAATTTTTTTTTTTTAAATTGAAAATCTTATTTATGTCTGAAAAATTTTACTTTTTACGGAACTTTAACAAAATTGACATTTGATAAATTTTTTTTTTAAGGGAATTTTTATTCTTTAATTTCAAAAATTTATTTGATATTTTTAAATAAAAGTTAAAGTTTTCCAAATTTTTTATTCTTTTTTAATTTTAAAAATATCATTTAAAAATCAAAAACTAAATAAAAAATTTTTCTAAAAATCTAAAGGAAAGTTTTTTCAATTTTTCATAAATTTTCCTATAAATTGGAATATTCATAAACCTTCTCACAACTAATTTTGACACACCATAAAAAATTTCATTGAGTTTCTTGAAGCAGTTTTTGAGTTATTGCGTTACAAAATTTACATAAAATTTGAGTTTTAAACTTTGTAACGCAATAACTCAAACTCTGCTTGAAGAATCTCTTTGAAATTTTTTGTAGTGTGTCTAAATTAGTTAAGAGAAGGTTTAGAAACAGGAAAATTGTAAAAAAAATCATGAAAAAATTAGAAAATTTGAATAAACTTTTTGATTTTATTTATTTTGTAATTTATAAGTTCATTGCATAGTTTTAGGGTAATTTTTTTGCTTAAAAAATATCGATGGGTAAAACGAAGTTTACGGGTTCGCTGGATTATAACGAAATTCGTCAATTTTGGACCAGATTTGGACCCTTAACTTGTTTTTTTTTCAAATCAAAGTCTAACATTTAAAAAAACCATTCAAAAGAAAAATGTGCATTGGGGCGAGGTTTTAGATTGTGATTTTGAATTGGAATTTAGATTTATAAATAAATAGTTATGAAAAATTCTAAAACTTTTTATAATTTTTTTTTCAAATGTTGTGAAAAATTATGATTTTCAACTATAAAATAAAAAAAAATAAATTTAATTTAAAAATTAATTTAAAATTTTGAATTAAAAATAAAATTAAATTAATTTTAAATCAAATAAAAAAATTCTAATTTTAATTTATTTGTTTTTTTAATAAAAAAAATTAAATTTATTTTTTTTATATTTGAGCTGAAAATTTTAAACTTATAAACTTTTGTCGCGAATATTGAAAAATTTTCACAATTTTTTGAAAACTTTTGTCAAAAAAAAAAAAAAAAATTATCAAAAAGCGCTTTAATCAACAAAAAATTCACCCCAAAAACTTTTCTCAACATTTTTTCATTGTTTTCTGTTGTCTATAGTCCTCCATTCAGAACTCCCCAATGGATCAACATTCGCCCGAAATGTTTGTTCTGCATGTGTTGCTGCTTCGAACGTGTGTGCTCATCGCCCACGTACTCTGACCATTGCAAAAAAGCACGCCGCGGAAACAATGGATGGAAACGGAACTGACTGTTGAGTAGATTGCTTTTTTTCGGTGATGTTTTGTTTTTTTTTTCACACAGACTCGAATATAAGGGCGTGTAAAAGTATATGTTAATAATGTTCGGTATCCGGTGTGCTTTCGTCGTGTGTGTGAATTAGTTATTACTTTTCGATGAAGAAACAGCCGAAAGATACGTGACTTATGAATTTTCATTTAGATTGCGTGAATAATGTTCGCACTCAATGTTAAGCACCTCGATGACGACGCTCGAGCAGCCATTAAAGTTAATGTCAGTCATCAAAAAATTATTTGTACGAAAAAAGTCGAAAGTTTAAAGTTTTTTTTTTGATTTTATGTGAGAAAATGTCAACAACTCTTGCTTTTTTGTGATCACAACAGCTCGTGATGCGATAAAAAGTCTCTCGAACGCAGATTTTGACCTTGGAAAAAGTGCTCAGACACACAAAAAATGCCACGAGAGAGCCATTTAACGATCAAAATCCCTCATTTCTACCCCTTTTTTGTGCTCGTTTTGCCCATTCTGTGTCTCAAATCACCAAATTAAATTTTATATTTTCGTCCATCATCATTTGCATCATCATCACCCGAGCACCGCTCATCATCGCTCGTGCGTTTGTGAGATAAAAATAACGGTTATGTCGTACAAAAAAATAAAAATAAAAACAAAAATGTTGCCTTGCTCGGCAAAAGCAGCCCACAAAAAAGCCAAAATGATGATGATAGGTGACATTTTTCGGAAAAAAGTAACAAATATAAAAGAAATTGTTATGGCATGCCGCATTCTGCCTTGTACCAGTTTTTAATGTCTGTAAGGGTAAAAATTTGTGTTAAATTTGTTAAAATTTCATGTTTTTTTGTACATTCACTGCGAGTAACGACAAAAGTTTTTTACGTTGCGAAAATTTTAAGGGACGAGTTTTAATTAAGTTCGTTCTGATTTTTTAATAAGAATTTTTTGGTTGCTAAAATATGCACAAAAATAGAACAAAAGAAGAAAAATATCAAAGAAAAACTTTTTTTTTTGTTAAAATTTAAAAAAAAAATAGAAAAAAAGTTTGTTTTTTGATGTCAGACTCAGAAGTTCATTGAACGTACAAAATGCGCTTGGAACGTCATTAAAACACAAAAAAATGCTTTCACTTTCAATTTTTTTCAATTATTCACGAGAAAAAAAGTTGAAACTTCCGAGAAACGAAACTTGAAGCAAAATTAATTGGATCGACAAAAAAAATCAAATAATGAAATTCCGAGAAAGGCAAAGCAAAATTTTTTGCACAAGTTTATTTTTGGCTCATTTGAAATTTCGTTTGATCGTTCGTTGTTTGCCTCCCTGTGAAACTAATTTTAAGTACCTGTGAGGCACAAAAACATTTAAATTGTTTGCTTTGTGTTTAAATTTTGCTGTTTGGCTAACAATAGACGCGACAAGACAAAACAAAACAAAACAAAACAAGACACTTACACCGTTGAAGATTCGGTTGATTGAATTTTGTTTAATAATGATTTTGGCAGCTTGCGCGCAAAATTAATTTCGCATCAAATTCCGAGAAATTTGCAGGCGTGGCATTTAATTTGGAGTAATTTTGTAGAGAGTAATAAGCGAAATCTCGGCAGGATACTTTTATGCGTGTCTCCTGTCTTTATCCTATTAAATGAGTGTGATGTGTGTGATATATTGACAGCATGAACAGATTGTTGTTCGTTTGTGAATAGAAAGCAAACAACTTTTGGCTGTGGGACGAAATTTGATGTGATGGCACACGTATGGTTTTTTGTGATGAAAAGGAAAATACATGGAAGAGTGGACCGCAAATTCTGCGCTGACATCGATTTTATGCTTATTTTAGCGGTAATTTGATAACACGGCGAGAAAAAACGATGGGGGATTTGTGAAGTGATTTTTTGAAGTCATTTGAAGTCGTTTCATAGATTGAAAAATCAAAAAAAAAAATCATTTTTGAGCCTTAAAGTAATTTTATAATAATTTTAATTACTATTTTTTATAACTTTTTTATGACTTTTATAAAATTTTTTAAAATTAAAATTAAATAAAAAGAAAAGCTCAAAAAATGAAATAATTAAAACTTTTGTAAAACCTTAAATTTTTACAAAAAATAATTTATTTATTGAATTAAGACAATTAAATTAAATACATTTTTTTTTGTCGAATAATTCGAATTTCTAAAAAAATTAGAAATGACTTTTGAAAATTTTAAATATTAAAAAAAATTTTATTGATTTCATAAATAAATTATGAAGGTTAAAAAATTAAGCTTGATAAAATAATTTTTTTTACCAAAATTTTTCTAAAAATATTAAATAAATATTTTAAGATGCTTAAATTAATTAAAAATTTTTTTTTAAGATTTCAATAATTTTTTTAGACCTTAAGTCGATTAAAAGTCTTTGCAGAGCTCAAAAATTCTTACATATTTAGTAATTCTTACAAATTTACATTTTTTAAACAATTTTTTTTAGTAATTTTTAAATATTTAATGATTTTTTGTAGATTTTTCGCTTCAAACTAACGGACCCGTAAACTTCGTTCTACCCAAGTCGACCCATCGAAAAATTTTTTGGTTGATAGAAATTAATTAAATTTTCAAAACTAATTTCAACCCTTATGTGATTTAATCGTAATAAATTTTTGGATTTTTTTTTTAATTTTTTACAAATTTTTTCAACTGTTTTTCTAAATTTTCTATTTCTAAACCTTCTAAAAAAAATCCAAATAAAATCTTGAAAATTAGAACTTGAGTTATTTTTTTTCAATTTTTTAATGATTTTTTGGAAGTGAAATTTATTTATATGAAAAGGTATATTTGATGAATTTAAGTTAAAATTTTCATACGAAATTTTTTAAAATTTTAACTTAAATTTTTTCAAATATACCTCTTGTATATAAATAAATTTTACTTCAAAAAATCCGTTTTAAAATTGAAACAAAATAACTCAAGTGAAAATTCATAAAAATATACACTTCGAAAAAAAATTAAAAAAAATATTTTGACTTTTAAATATTAATTTTGAAAATTAAATTTTTTTAAAGAATCTTTAATTTGAATTTTTTTTTTAATTCTTAAAATTATTTTCTTTAATTTGTTTAAATTTTTTAGATTTTTTTAAAAATTTTTATTTCTAAAAATATTTTTTTTTGAATCTTTGTAAAATGTTTTTTTTACCCATTTTAGTGACTTTTGCTTCACCGTAACTTTCTAATTTCACAAACATCGCAACTGGACATCTAATTCCCTCCTCTCAGTGTACGTCAACATTCCGCGCGGCATTCATGCTTTTTGCCAACATTAATCCTTGATTAGAAAATTCTTGTCAACTATTTAACCTATTTGTGTCACTCAATTTGATTCACTCTCAACTCTAAATTAGACGTAGATTTACGATACACGAAATTCCCGGCAGCAGGCAAAACTTTTTCCGCTACCGATCCGATCTCTCGTTCGTTTAACTTAATAACAAATGTTTGCCTGCCTTGTAATTTATTTGCCCTTTTCTAAATAGCTGCCGCCGATGCCGATGCGAAAAGAAAGACAAATACCTGAGCGAAGAATTTGTGTCAACTCGGCTCGTATTACGGAGTTTGGAAGCGACGAGGCATAAATCCAAAACTATGTCCAAACAAAAAGGAAAGAGTTTTAAAGGAAAGTGACGTCGAAAACTTGAAACTTGTTGTTGTTTACAATCTTGAGTGACACGTGTAGGAATGTCACTCGTCGGCGCTTGTTTTTCTTCCTCAAGTACTTTTTTTTCTTCATGCTCATTTACTCGATAAAAAAAGGAGAAGAAGAAAAAAAGAATTGAAATAAAAATGTATGCATAACAATAGTTGTTGTGCGAGCAAGTCTTAAATACGAGTGAAAGAGACTTTTCTTGTGTGCCACAAACACAGAAAAAAAAAGTTCAAAGCAGAAAAAACACGAAACGTGGATAAATGTCTGTAACGTAGAAGAGAGTTATAAGCTTTAGAAAACATGTCAAGTCATACAGATGTGCTTTTACATGTTTTTTTTTCTGTGTTCGTTCCATTTCATTCAACGAGCAAAGACTTGGAGTTAAATAGGCGGAAATTAACCACAAACATTTATTTACATATCCTTTGTTCTTCGGGTTGTTATTGCCACTACTCTTTCGTTAGTTCTCTTTGAAAAAATGTGAAAATTGGAAAATCGTGCAAATATTCAAGCGTTACCTAATAAAGTGATTAAAGTTCGTCATGCAGGTAAAAGCCCTCGAGCTAAAAAAAATTTACGATGACGACGCGAGCATTTTAAAATTATTTTCCAGAAGCGCATTTGTGGCTGAAAATTTCTACCTTTTATGTCTCTTTTATTATTTAATGTTCGGTAGCAATAACATATCCAAGAACATACTGAAAAAAAAAACCCAAAAGTAGGCTAAATGTGTGCACTAGAATTATTTTTTGCTACCTTTTTCAGGCATTTTTAGGTCTAAAATGAAATAAAAATAAAATATGAAAAGTTGTAACTGTTAAAGGAGGGAACTCGACGTGCATCACATTAGCATAGCATTTCCCTGGAAGGAAATATAAAATAAAAAAGTTTCTTTTTCATCGTTGGCGGCGGCGGCGGCGTGATATTGCAATGCAAATTTCTTCATATGTTCCTTTTTTTCGGGGCACAAAATGTGTGTGTGTGTGTGGATTGGATGTGAAGTGAAACGAGAAACAGAAATGGAGAGACAAAAATTATTATGTTCAGTTTCATGATTTCCTTATGAAGGGAGAATTTCAAATGCGATATGTTGAAATCAGTGGCGGAATTTGTTTTTGGGGAGAAAGTAGATTTGCTTGAATAAACTTCTGAGGTTTCTTTTAAGTTTGAAAATGACCTCTTCTTTCAAAACTGAAGTTTGAAAACTGAACCTCAGGTTTAAAAATGAACCTCTTAGGTTTAAAAATAAACCTCATAGATTTCAAAACTGAACCTCTTAGGTTTAAAACTGAACCTTTCAGATTTAAAAACTGAACCTCTTAGGTTTGAAACTGAAGCTCTTAGGTTTAAAACTGAACCTCTTAGGTTTAAAACTGAACCTCTTAGGTTTAAAACTGAACCTCTTAGATTTCAAAACTGAACCTCTTAGGTTTGAAACTGAAGCTCTTAGGTTTAAAACTGAACCTCTTAGGTTTAAAACTGAACCTCTTAGGTTTAAAACTGAACCTCTTAGGTTTAAAACTGAACCTCTTAGGTTTAAAACTGAACCTCTTAGATTTAAAAACTGAACCTCTTAGGTTTAAAACTGAACCTCTTAGGTTAAAAACTGAACCTCTTAGGTTTAAAACTGAACCTCTTAGGTTTAAAACTGAACCTCTTAGGTTTAAAAATGAACCTCTTAGGTTTAAAACTGAACCTTTTAGGTTTAAAACTGAACATCTTAGGTTTAATACTGAACCTCTTAGGTTTGAAAATAAACCTCTTAGGTTTAACACTGAACCTCTTAGATTTGAAAACTGAACCTCTTAGGTTTCAAAACTAAACATTTTAGGCTTAAAACTGAACATCTTATGTTTGAAACTGAACCTCTTAGGTTTAAAACTGAACCTCTTAGGATTAAAACTGAACCTCTTAGGTTTAAAACTGAACCTCTTAGGTTTAAAACTGAACCTCTTAGATTTCAAAACTGAACCTCTTAGGTTTAAAACTGAACCTCTTAGGTTTAAAACTGAACCTCTTAGGTTTAAAACTGAAGCTCTTAGGTTAAACAATGAACCTTTTAGCTTTGAAAATTGACCCAGATGTCACTCCATTATCAATTTCACGTACCAAAAACCGCCCAAATCTCAATTAATCCAAATTTACGACTTGCATATTCATAAAAGGGCACTCATAAACTTTCGCCATGTACATAACTTTCGAAACAATTTACTCTCTATGTCTCTCCCAATTACAACATTAACGTCTCTTGCAATAAATTTCTATGCAATTTTCCCAGAAATGCAAAGTTTTTGGTCATACGCTCTTGCAATATTTCTCGAAGCTATCATGCACATTTAGGCGCATAGAAAAACATGGGCAGCAATGTAAAATAATAATATTGTACAAAATGTTTAACTTTTGCATATATAAACTTACTCTTTACTACTTGATGATTATCATGTAATCACTTTGCTGTAAAATTATTATTATTATTTTCTCTCCATTTATGAGGCTTTTGTGAGATTTTAGCCAAAAAATACAAAATTTTCCACCACTTCAGGGGAAACTTGTTTTACAACTTTGCCTTAAAATTGAAATAAAATTGAATGATGCTCAACAGTTTCCTCGATTAGAAAAAAAGTGATGCAAATACTTCGAAAGTGTGACCAAGATAACGAGTTTTTATTTTCTGCTGTTTCATAAATAATTATGTTAAATGCGAAACCGATACAGAAACATGCACTCAGGGAGGAAAAACAACTAATAACTAAAAAAAGAAACTTTATCTGACGACGACGACGACGACAACGAGCCAATCGAGAGAACGATGAGGATGCAGAAGAACGGTTATAATTAAAAAAGTTTAGAGAATATAATAAAACTGTTGAAAAGTGGTTAAAGTTGGGGCATAAAAATATTAAGTAAGAGAAAAAAACTTTTCTAGTGGCAAGAAAAAAATAAAGTCAAAAAGTATTTTTTTCTGTTCAGAACGCAAAAAATATTCGTAAAACATCAAGAAATCAAGATAAGATGATTAAACGATAAATTTTTGGTCGTCATCATGGAGAGAAAGAGAACGAAAAAAGTTATGAATAAAATAAGAAATTTTCCCAAGGACGATCCTTTTGTGCTTAAAATCCTTTTTTGGTGCCTAAAAGGTCCAACAAAAAAAATTATGTTATTCATCCAATATCTTCTCATGAAAATCCCTCCAAGGAAAGGAAAGAAAAGGCAAACTCCTTTCACGTTGTTTACCTTCGTTGCTCCGCGCTCGCGTTGGTTAATTAAAAAAGCATCATAAAAAAATCATGATTAAGAACCGGACTTGTGAAAAACTTTTTTATTTTTTTTTTTGCTTTATTACTGCCCACGTAGCTGCGATGATGATCTCCGCGTGCAAGAGATTTATAGATAGCGGAAGATGTTTTTTGCATCACTTCCTTATCTTTTATCATTTTTTATTATCATTTTGACGGCTGGCACGTTGCTCGTTCGTGTTTTTTGTTTGTTTTCGCAATGAAAACGAAGAAAAAAGTTAAAAGCAGAAATTTAATCAAGGGAAGTGAACTAATTTTAATTCCATGGCAATTTTCAGAAGGTATAGGTAATGCAACGTGAGACAAAGAACATCTATAATCCGACAAACACATGAAATTTCGTCATATCATTTGTTATTTCAGGATGACTTCTAATCCGACGGAACGATTGTGTGTGAATGAAGTCAAAGTTCTCGTGATTGAGACGTTGCTTTGGGTGTTATGAGAGTAAATAACGTTTGTGGTTGGGATATTTTGTTATGGAATTTGCTTTGAAGCTCGTTGCGAGAAATGAGTTAATCGATCATTACGGGATTAGGGGTTGGTTTGACGTGGTTACGGATGGATTTTGTTCAGCTTTTATGGAAATTTGAGGTTTAGTATGATGAAATTGGAGAAATATTGATTTATTGAGTAAAATGCGAAAATTTTCCATTAAATTTAGGTTTTGATGATTTTTTATTTAATAAAATATTTTAAAGGAAATTAGAAAATTTTTTCAAATAAAAAATAAATAATAACAGTCGAAAATTTTGCATTAAAAATATAATAAAAAAATTATTGGAATAAAAAAAATTTCAAGTTTTTTAATATTTAAAAATTTTTAATTTTAAAAAAAAAGTAAATTTTTTTATAAATCGTTTTTTATTTGAAAAATTTTTCCAAAAATTTCAAAAAGGTTTGAAAAATTTTTTTACAAAAAAATTATTTTTTCATATGATAAAATTTATTTTTTTTTTTTGGAAAAATTATTGGAAAAAATTTTTTAAATGGCAAAAAAAAATTGGTGAAAAATAATTTTCTAATTTTTTAAAATTTTAAATTAAAATTTTTTTTTAATTTTTTAAATTTTTTTTAATTTAAAAAATCAAAAAATTTTTAAAAAATATACATAAGACAAAAATTTTTATATACATAAGACAAAAAATTGTTTAAAAAATTTTTTTAAGAAAATTAGCAATTTTTAAAGTCCTTATAAAATTTTCTAATTTAAAAAAAAATCGATAAGAAATTATTTTACTATTTTTAAAAATTTTTTTTCATTTTTTTAATTAAAAAAAATCGATGTTTTTCAATAATTTTTACTTTTTTATAAAAATTTTGGTTTCGTATAAAATTTTTGTGCTTTTAGAGTAATAAAAATTTCAATTTTAAATCCAAAATGGACAAAAATCCAATCTGGAGAATTCCGATAAAGATAAAAAATCTAATTTTTTACTTCAAGAGAATAAAAATTTGATAAAAATTAAGCTCAAAGTAATTTTTAGAGTCAATTGTTATTCAAAATTTCTTTAGAATTTTTTTTTTTTTTAAATTAGTTTAAAAATGAATTTATCTCGATCGTAATGTAAATATATTCAAAATTTCCTTAAAAATGTTAAATTTTCTCAATTTTTCTTCGTAAATTTCTCTTTTAAGCCTTTCAAATCTCATTTCATCAACATTTTTCTTATAATTTCAGTCTTCTCAAAGTAACACACGTCTCATTTGCTCCATTTACGACAATTTCCCGTGTATCACAGTGCGTGATTTGTCTCCTCGCAAGTCATTTCCACCTCCCAGCATCCAAGACAAAAGGCAAATACTCGTAATTTCCTGTTTATTCCGTAACATCGCACACGACGTTTTAATGTCAACAACATCTCTTTGCACTCAATTACCGTCCTTGCCGTGTACGAGATGTGCTGCATTGCTGGCCTCCCTTCAACTCACTTTTATTCAAATATATTTACGACTTTGTTTTAACAACCGCACATTTATCAAATGAAGATGAAGACGACACGTGTGCCAGTTCATTTCCGAGCGACAAATGATACTCGGCAGAGACATTTATCCTGTCACATTGCTCGTGTCTTTAAAAACTTTGGAATTTTTCCGTCATAAATTGACCTTTTTTTCGCCTTGAAATCCTTTAATCAAAATGTTATCCGCAAAATATTTCTCGTCGTCGTGGCAGATAGGCATCATTTGGAGCAGAGAAAAATAACAACAAACAACAAGACCTTAACAATTTCGGGTCAAAATAATTGACATTTTACAGACACATGTACACAGAACAACAAGTTCATGTTGTTTGCCTATGTCAACAAAAGTCCCGTACGAAACGTAGGAAAATTTATTTTATCATAACTTATAATATAAATATGAATTGCCTTCGAACGATAAGGAAAAACTTTTTCTCTCTCTCTCGGTGTTTATCCCTTTTTGCACGTTTTCGATAAATCGACATATGTGAGCACGAAGTAACGCATTGTTGTTGCTAAAACATTGTGGACACGTTGTTGTCGATTTTGTTCGTTTCGACGACGGCCTTGCTCGAGTATTTAACAAACCGTAGCAGAAAAAGGCAAAAAAAATAAAACTTTTTATTCTTTTCGGTTTGTTGTTGTTGTTGCTCCTTGTGTGTCGTGTCGTGTTGGTTATTCTTCGAGAGTTGTTTGTGCATGTCGGAGTCGGTTGGTTGCCAAAAAGGTTTTGTCACAAACAACATTTTCTTCCCCCTTAACATAACAATGGAAAGGCTCTGTTTTGTTTTGGGGATAAATACTCGTAATGGGCCTCAATGGGTTGTTTTGGTAACAATATCTGATACTCATTACGGAAAAATTAAGTCTTTTTGGTTATAATTTGAGGTTTTCCGAAGATGTGAGGTGAATTTTCAATGAGAATAGGATTTTTTTTGGACTTGGGGTTTTGGAAAGGATAAATTTATGGAAGGATTGAGACCAAAAGTGCTCGATTTGGTCTTTAAAAGGCAATTTATGAAGATATTTCGCCTTTAAATAAACTTTAATGACTAAAATTTGAAAGAAATTTAGTCTAAAATAATTTTTAAAGATATATTGAAAGAAATTTTAATTCTTAAAATTGATTAAAATTAAATTTTTATAGAAATTTATTATATTTTTTACCACATTTCGAAGAAATATGAAGAAATATACTTGAGGAGTACGAAAATGTGAACTGAGGAGTACGAAAGTGTGAAATGAGGAGTACTTTTTCTATTTTTTTTTTATTTTTAGAAGTAAAACACATCACCTGATTTCATCATTTCATCGAAAAAAATATGGCATGAGATTTTTTGATGGTTTCGTGTTAGTTAGACCTTAAGAAGTAAATAGCCTAAATTCAAAATTCTGGAACGAGCTGAGAGTTTCAGAGTTTTGAATTTATTTTTTCGATTAGTTTAGGCCTAACTAACACAAAATTATCAAAAAATCTCATGTTATATTTTTTTTTTCGATGAAATGTTAAATCGGGTGATGTGAAAAAGTCAATTTTTGAGTAAAAATTGCCTTTTAAATATTCAAAAAACACAAAAAATCTCTTCTGCATGAATTTTTTTTAAAAAGAACATCGTAAATTAGATCATTACTTCACTCAAAAAGCGACAAACAAGAAAAAAATCTCCCTAGACATTCCGCTTTCCTCCGTGTGCCATTTTCCCGTCAAACGCACAACTTCATTATTTAATTTCTCTCCCTTTTTTCCGCGAAATCTTGTCTCAAGACACCACCGAACGAGAAATTTCTTACAAATACGAGAGAGACGAACATAAATCAAAAAGAATAAGAAGAAGGGCCACCATAACATCCATTAAATCGCCAAACGACCAACAAATGTTACACGATGCCGAAACGAATATAAGGTACCAAAATATTCATTAACTAAAGTGGTTTTTCTGAATTTTTTTTTCATTCTTCTCACTTCTTTCAGATCCATCCATCTCGGGCAACATCCATCATGTATTGAGACGTTTTTTTTTGTTCGCTTGATATGACTTGACTTTGGTCCCATTTTTTCCGTTTCTCGGAAATTTATTCTTATTACGAGAAAAAAAAAGTAATTCAAGTCTGAAGTATTTGCATATACACGAAATGTATTCGTACAAGGCCAGGCAGAATTTAATTGAGATGTTCTCGGGTTCTTGGTTGCAAATAATTAATGAAGACGGAAACCTTTCTAACACCTTGCTTATCGTCTTACTGTCTAGGAACAACAACGAAGAAAGTATATAGCAAAAACGAACTATTCATTACCTTTTTGTGGTTTTTTTCCGACAACATTTTCTCTCTTTCGGAACAATTATAACAAGCAACAAACACGAAACTGAACAAGAAAATACGAAGAAAATTGTGTGGAGAAAACTATTCAGGTGTTATAAGTAAATGTCTGTACATTTTCGGGGAAAACTTAATTCAAAAAGTTTTTTTTTATACTTTTTCTTTTTTGTCGTTTTTTTTTTCTTCTTTGCCTTAACAACAAATAACTTGGGTAAGCATTGCTTTGTATTCGACGAAATCGGCTTTGCTCCGATGGAAACTCTTTTAAGGGGGCATTATCACACTTCAGCGACGCCAAAGAATCGTCGTCGAGTGCACCACAACAAAACCCATGTTGTCCACATAAATTACTGCCAAATCCATTTACAACATTGCCTCGCAGCCTTGGAGGAATTAGGTTCTAATTAATTGGGGATTTCATCGACTTTAAAAAGGTATTGACACCAGGTAAAAAGATAAATGTTTTCTGCGGTTGTCGTACACGATGTTTCGCACCAAGTGTAGCATATCGTTGTCCGGGCTTAAGAAGAACGTGTGTACAGATAAATTTTACGGTTATAAATTAGGAGGTAAAGCCGCAAAATTTATCCTTTTATGGTCTATTGAACTTTACAATGAGACGAAACGAAAAATTGTAAACAAGTGGGCGTCTCCGTTTGGGGGTGTTTAAGCAAGTCCTTGACCAGATGCACGTAAAAATGTTGCAATCGACGATTTTTATTTTATGGATGTTGTTTTGTGTTGTGTCCCTGTAGTATTTGGTGCTAAGTCGAATACACAAGTTTTATTTCCTTGATATTTTTATTTTTTTTAGGTGACAAAGGGTAGCTCATAGAATTTCGATGATCTGGAATTTTCTTCAACCTTGAGGAATTTTATTAAAGAGTAAGTATCATTTTGAATTCGTTTTATGTTAGAAATCTTAATTATTTTCTACCAAATTAGGTATCAGTTTTTCAAATCTAGTTTTCTAATCAAAAACTTGACTTCAAAGAAAATGCTGAGTTCGTCATGAAGAAAGTAGCCAAGAAATCATACTTCAAAGGCATGATGAAGAATAAACTTGATAAAGACATAAAGCTTCTACTTTACAAGACCTTGCTGCAACCCGCATTGACTATTGCAGAATCATTTTATTCCTTGCAACTGATGAGACACTGAAAAAGCTGCAAATACTCTGCAACCGTGCATTGCCCGCAATTCTCTTGAGGGACAACAGATCCAACGTAGAATCAATGTAACGGGATGTCACTTCTTGAGAATCATATACTGACAAAATGATGCAATTGCTGAAATCCAAAGCTAAAACTATCCTGAATAGAATGTGAACCAAATCAATGAACGGTTATTAAAAAAAATAACTATTAAAAAAAATATGAATCTGCTGGATTTGAAACATCGAGGGTACTTCAATACACTCTTGCTGATTCACAAAGCAAAAATTGGTCTTCTCCCGACCTATATAACCGAGCGCCTCACAATTGTCTGTCACAATATCGAACTGCAAATAGCCAGAACTCAGTTTTTATAAGGAAGCGAATAAGTTCAACAAGATGAATGCTGTGATTGAGTTGTCAAAAGACTTGTGTGTTGCCAAAGACCAAATACCGGTATTTGCTAAGATAAAGTCGCGTGACGATAAAATTATTCAAAACAGGATAAACTGTATTTCCTGAAAGATGGATGTTGCTTGATTTTGTTTAACTCAAAATTTCCAAGTCTATTTGAATTATTTTTCAAATTCAAATACAAAATAGTGCAGAGTCTAAGTAATTCAAATCAGTTGATGAACTACCCCTTTGACCAAATCCAATACTAAAAACATACCAATGTGGAATAAAACGACCATGAAAGTTGTTTCTATCTTTCTTCACTCGTTTCTCTTTTTTTTCCCGTTAAATTGATATATAAAATTGTCTGTTACACAATTTAATCCAGTCTTTGTGTGTGTTTTTTCTTTCGCTCATCTCACTTCTTTCCAGCAGCGGAGACTTTACAACAAAATCCGCACACTTTAGTAAATTAGATTGCATGTTGGCCAAGGAAAAGCGAAGAAAATCCATCTTAAGTCCATTATTCGTCGGAAAAATCGTCCCTAAACAATGGAGACACAAGTGCCTTGTTTGAATTTTCATTCATTCATATCCGCTCGTCTTTGTTCCACATTTTTTGTGCGCATAACAGCGGCACATTGTCGACTGACTCCACTAACAGACGAACGAAAAGCAATCATCTCTCATAAAAGTGAACTTTATTATTGTTGTTATTATTAATTCCGAAAAATCATTCGCGATGTTTTGTGTGTTCCGCATCACTTTTCGCATGAATGAACTCGACTCACTTCCATTGTTTGTTGTTCGGTTTTTGTTTTGTGCTCCTTGTTTTTTTTCCGCTGGACGATGTCAGAATAACGTAAAGTCATCTAATTTTCCGTGTGTCTGTTTGTCAGATCTGATGATGATTTCGAATCAATGTCGAGCTAGGATGGTCCTAATTGATGTTTGTTGTTTCCATTTGTGGAATTTGTGTGCAGCGAAGCCATGATAAAGCCTAATGATGATGTTTTTGTCTCTCGAACAAAATTCGAGTATCGCGGAAATATTTTTGGGAACTTTTGATTAAAATTTCTTTTGATAAATAATTGAAAATAGTGCGGATTTTTATTCCGTTTGTGAGTATGGATCATCACTCATTTTCACGAGTCGAGTTGAATCATTCGATGATAAATAATGGATGAACACATGTGAGACGAAAAGAGAAAGATATCATTACCATTGGCATGCCTTTAACAATCTATCAATTGATATGGAAGATGGAACAATAGAAATTTTCAAAACGAAAAAAAAGGACGACGAGAAAAGGAGACAACGAGCAATTTGTCAATAAATCATAACACGGGTGACAATATTGTGAAAATAATATAAAAAGTTTAGACACAAGTCTAAAAGTCTAATATGGTAAGTGATAAAAGCGCCTTTTAGTTAAAATTTTCAACAAAAGTCTCAATTTTTAAAGTTTTTCGAAATTTAAGGAAAAATTTTTTAAAAATTATTTTGGATGACTTTTAAACTTAACTTTAGTTAAAAAAAATTTTTTTTTTGAAGCTCAGAAAGACTTCAATTCGCTTAAAATCGCTCTTAAAACCTCAAAATCGCCAATAAATGCCAAATACCTAATATCTAAAACAGCACGCAAAGTTATTATTTGATAGTCGTCACCTCTTTTGTTGCTGCCATTCCATTGTGCTCCTCTTCTCCCTTTTCTCACCCGACACGACACACAGACCCAATAAAATAACACACAAAAAATGCCATAAAATCATATATCTCATAAAATAAATTTAAAATGATATCAAAATGAGCACACACACGAACATTGAGTCTCAATGCGAGGCAAATATGAGAAGAAAGACAGGTTCACAGGCCATTCATATGAACACAACGACGACGACGACACCAATAAATTTGAATAAATTTTTGAATATTGACATTTATGCATAAAACACCTCGTTTCATATCTTTTCCATATAATATTTTCCTTTCTTCTGAACTAGCTACTAGCTGAATGGATGGCAAGACACGAAAAATTGTCACCGCAGCCCGTTATCACTCTTCGTCGTAATATACTGGCACGCCGAAAAGTTCAAGCAAGTCAAGTCGCAACAACATGCTGATACCCTTTTATGATTTTTTATGTTTTTTTCCTCTTTCTTTCTTTTTCTCTCGGATACATTAAGAAAAGATACGAGAGAAAGAGCAAAGAAAGAAGAAAAAATTGGAGCAGGAAGCTAATAACATTGGATGGCGCCCGTCTGTCGTTAAATATATTTGTATTTGTCGCGCTACTCTTTCTTTCTCAACTCTCCAATATGTCGCAGAGACAGCAGCAGCAGCAACAACAAACACTACTTAAATCTTTTTTATGGCTTTTTAATAGCTCGCAGGACTGTATTGTGCTTGACTATCTAGAAGAAGAAGGACAAGTGACGCGCTCATAATCTAAAATTAAAACAAATGTACTTGAGTTGATTTGATTACTGAACTACTTTTTTATGCATCATTATCTCCGGGCGAGGGAGCGCTTGGAATGCAAGTATTATGCAAGAGAAGAAAAAATTAATTAACAAATGAATTTTAAATGAGTTGAACATGAAAAATGATCGTCATTTTAGGCAGAGGCGGAAAAACTCAAAGGCTTATAGGGCTAAAATTTTGCATCCGAGGAACTTGTGGAACAAAATTCTTCAAGGAAAGACACAAGAGGTAAGGAAAAAGCTTAAAATCTTTTCCAATTAATTCAAACCAAGCAAATAAATTTCATTAAAAAAAATCCTCGAACAATCAAAAGGCTCAAGAAATTTTAAGGCCTAAGGACTCAAGCTTCTAATCTATTCCAATCAATTCAAACCAAGCAAATGAATTTCATTAAAAAAAATCCTCGAACAATCTCAAGGCTCAAGGACTCAAGCTTAAAATCTATTCCAATTAATTCAAACCAAGCAAATGAATTTCATTTAAAAAAATCCTCGAACAATCTCAAGGCTCAAGGACTCAAGCTTAAAATCTATTCCAATTAATTCAAACCAAGCAAATATATTTTACTTAAAAAAATTTTCAAATAATCGAAAGGCTCAAGAAATGTTAAGGCCTAAGGACTCAGGCTTCTAATCTATTCCAATTAATTCAAACCAAGCAATTGAATTTAACTTTAAAAATCCTCAAACAAACTAAGCTCCCAAGAAAAGCAACTCCGTCACTGATTCCAGCGCCTAAAAGCAGCAAGACAAAGAAGAAGAACCCTGACAACGATTAACGTCAAGTTCATTTTTCACATTCTCGGACGCCTCGTTTTCGCAAATATATTTCATTAATATTCATCCAGGCAAATGGTATCTCTTAGCGTTCCATAATCCTGCGCGCCGCTGTGCAGTTGTCAGAACTTTCCATGTAATTAATTGTCTTTTTTTTCCTGCATACACGATTTGCCATTATTAATTTCGAATGTCATGTATCAACGTCATTAGATCTAAATGTTATTATTTATTGTAATTATTGCAATCGTAAACGAAATTATGATCAACAAACACACAATGTTTAAAATAATAGCATTAGCGTTATGTGATATGGCGACATAACGAGGACCGTTATGCGAATGCGAGAGAGAGCGAGCATATAATATTCGAAAAGGGTAATTAATATTTGATAATTATTTTGGGAGGATATATAGAGAGAATGGCAAATAGAATTGGAAATTCAATTACGTAAAGTGGTTTTGAGTGAAACTACATGTGTATATGTGTGTGGTTATGGCTTAAAATTTGCCGAATTACCGGAGAATTTTAAATGAAAGCGTATCATGGAGACGATCATCTGTGACTAAAGTGACTAAATCGACCAATTATATCAAAATCAAAGACATATTTTAGCAATTAATGAGGTAGTATGAGTGGTTTTTGGTACATTCCAGGAATGCAGACAAAAATGTGTCGTTAGTAACTCAAAGGAATTGATTTCTTTGAACTACAGATGAAGTTTAAATACAATTTGTTCGAAACTTGGATTTTAACAGCTGTTGAAATTAATTAAAGTTATTGAAAAGTTTCGACAAGAAGAAGGTCAAAAGAAATCATGAACAATATTACCTGATGATTTTTTTAAAAAAATTGCCCTATGAACAATTTGATTTAAATTTTTAAGCTAAACGTCACAAAAATTAAGAAAAACCTCACTCTGAAAGAATAAGCGAACGAAAAAACATATAATTTTATTCTTCTAAAATTTAAGAAAGAGAAAAGGTCAAAAATTAAAGCATTAATTTTTGTTATCAGGCTATCTTGGATCCAGTGTGGCATCCATATCATCCCCCATTTTGTTTTGTCCAAATCAAAAAAAAAATTTTTTTTGACTCAAAAATCATCTAAAAAGCTGAAAAAAGATCAAAATCCACAATTCCCTTGAAATAATGGAGACGCCTGGCATTTAACATGAACCAAAAATCATCCAATAAAAATCTCAAAATCATAAAAACCCGATTTCACTCTTTTGTGTACATTTCGTAAACATAATGCACTCCCCAGAGATCGTCTCGCTAATGCCGTCAAACAAACAAACAATTTCTATTCAAAATAAGCTCTGCGACAAAAGAACGAAAAAGTAAAGAAAGAAAAAAACGGAAGAAGCAAAGCAGTGACATTTCGCATTCAAACACATTTTTTCTCCCTCAAAAAAAAAATTGTATAAAGGAATATACGACATTTCTTCTACTTTCTCATCTCCATTCAAGCGTCAGTAAAAGCAATTTTCAAATTGCAGAAGAAAATAAAAGAAGCATTTTAACGCTCAAGAGAATTGCCTGATGGGGACATTAAAGTGTATTTAATATTCACTTTTTTTTTCTCTCTACGTGTATTTTTTTGTTGTTTCCGTGTTCTTCGTCAGTCAGAGCGACAAAAAGCTTTGTTTTGACGGCTTTCAGTGCGTAAATGAATCTTGTGTTGCTTTTAATGGAAGTTCCTTTCTTTAACGCACAATAATGCTTCACAAAATAAAAATAAAAAAAAAATGTGAAAAGAAACTAATCCTCAGAAAGTTATTTTATCTCTAAAGTGCAACTTAAACAAAGACGGAAACGAATAAAGAAACATAAAAACGTGGAGGATGAAAAATGAATTAAAACTCAAACAAAAAAAAACGACACTTGTCAGCTTAAAAGCTGCACATTTTTGTCCTCGTCGTCGTTGTAGTTGACGTGAAAGCGAGTAATCTTTTTTTTTCATGAATTCCAATGATAAATCTTGTTTTTATTTATATTCATGTCGTTCTTTATTTCATTCATTATTACGAGAAATTTGTATGATTTTTTTATTCGCTTCAGGTAGATGTATCAAAATAAATTGAAATTTGAGAGAGTTCGCATTCATTTTATTCATTGTGACAATTTTTTTTTTTGTGTATATGAGTTTGACAATATTTAATAATAATGATGATGTCGTCAGTTATTTCTACCCACTCGAGCAAAACGAGACACAAGGATGGAGAGAAAAAAGTTGATTTTCGGATAAAAATTACTATGCGGTGTGAGAAACGGAATAAATAGAAGGAGAGAGACTAGACAGACAAAAGACGAGACATCGATGCAATCAGGTTAGTGTCGAAACGATTCTTATCGCGAATTGTGGAGACATGATCACGTCAGGCACAAGATGACAATGTCGGCGACGAAAGGAGAAGAGTTGTTTTTATTATTTTTAGCCATGTGAAGAGGCAGCACGAGGCACAGTACTTGGAGGAATGTTTCATCTGATATGTTTGTTTAGCAACTCATATATACGATAACGAGAAGGGAGTGTCAACTTTTGGGTGATGATGTGATGTGACAGAATGGAAAAATCGTGTTCAAGTCAAAAGTCGGGAGTTCATTTATTTATAAAAAGAAGTGAGCTAAAAATAGAAAAAAAATCTGAAATATTTGTTCAAAGGTGACTTGAAGTCAAATTTAAAATTTTTTGGTAAGAAAAAAAAATTATCAAGGTTCAAAAACTGATATGATTCAATTTTTTTCACAAATAGAGCTTTGACTATTTAACTAAATTTCATAAAAATGTTTGCAAAATTAAACTTTATGATGAACATTAAAGAAATTTCTTGCTAATGACAATAACCTTTCTCAATGACATTCATCGATAATCTGTTTGTTTTGTGATTAAAGATTATCATTCTTATTGATTTGTTCAATATACTTTCTACTGATAATAAAAATCCCTCACAATTTCTTAGAAATTAAAGAATTTTATCGACACTTCCCTATGGGCGAAAAACGGGTCAGAATTGAAACTTAAATAATTGATCCATTGAGGTCAATTTGATTCCTTCAAGAAGACAATTTGAAAATCCAGGAGGTCAATTTAATCTGTTAAGGGATTATTGATTAAAGACTATCTGATCTCTTGAATGATTCAAATTTTTGGGTCTGCAGATAACCTAAAAGGGGATCACAATTGACCCCTTAGGGAAATTAAAGAATTTTATCGACATTTCTTATCAGACCTTCATTTTTTGTATAAAAGAGCAAAAAATTGCTGTTGATTGTCAGTTAAAGTTTTTATCGACTCAAGAAAAGCTCTAAAATGGGTAAACTCTCGGTAAGTTCATTCTATTAGTTTGAAAATGTCACAAAATAGAAAAATTTTCTACTTTCAGTTAATAATTGTGCTTACATTGGCCTTGATTGTCATTAGTGTCAATGCAAGTCCAGGAAGAGGAGGAGGCGGAAGTCGCGGAGGATTTAGAGGTCATTCAGGCGGTTCTAAAGGCGGAGGTTCGAAAGGAGGAAGTTCTTCAAGTGGTTCAAAAGGAGGTTCTCATGGCAGTCATGGGTCTAAAGGAGGACAAAGCTCACCAGGAGGTTCTAAAGGCAATCCGGGGTCTAAAGGAAATCCAGGATCCAAAGGCAATCCAAGCTCCCACAGTAATCTAGGTTCAAAGGGAAATCCTGACTCTAAAAATCCTCCATCTGAACCGAACTCAAACTCTCCTTCTAAACCGAATTCTAACCCTCCATCTAAACCGAACTCAAATCCACCATCCAAACCTCAAAATCATGTAGATGTCCATGTTGAAGGCACCGTCGATGTACATTGGGGCTCCAAGAAACGAAGCGCTTAAAAAAATCTTGCAATAAATTCCATAGACTTGAACATCCCTGACCTTTTTTCATTGATTCTCGCAACTCGTTCCACGATAAATAGACTGAACTCCGTACAGCGAAATTCCTCAAGAGCTCACATCATTCAAGTATATAAACAAACACCATTTACAACAACTCCGTATCACATCACAAGCACTTTTGCTTGCCATCTATCTCGTGTCGTCGTCGTCGTCGTCGCTGCTCGTCGGCCCTAAAAATATGTGTGGCAAGATTGATGAATACGTGCCTGTTTGCGTTTCACATCATCAAAAAATATGTTATTTTGCATGAATTATTAAAATTTTCTCTTCTTTTTATCATAAACCAGCCGACGACGAGATGCTCTTCAAAACTAACAGCTACACACAGAAGGTGGTGCAATCTTGTAACCGTAAAAAAAAAACTAATAATAACCTTTAACAAAACTTCTCTCTAAAAAAAAATTTATAAAAAAAAATGAATTTTCATGACATGGATGATGTTTTTTTTTGCTCCTCGTGCCGCCCGCGTGTGTTTGTATTTGTACAAGACATGATTACTTGAAGCCTTGAGGGGTTTTTCCTTGTTACTCTTGATGAGTTGGATGAGTACGCCAGCGAGTGAAAGGATATCTGTGTGTGTTCAAAGTAAATGAAGATGTCTGTCTGTTGCACGCCGATCCAAAGAAAAACAGAAAAAAATAACATGAAAGGATGTTGTTGATGTAGTATGAGTTGTGAGAGTTGAAGTTCATAGGGTTTCCGGTTAATAGTTTTTTCTGTTCGTCACTCATCTCGGAGTATTCAGCGGAAAAAATCACCCTATGGGAGTGAAGTCCCGGATTTGCAAGTACATGCAGAGTAAGATGAAAAGCAATTGAGGAGAAGATGTTGTAGTTCTTTTTCTTGTTCTTTTCTGCGTTTCTACAACGATAAAGACGACGCTATAAAATAAAAAAAGGCAAAAAAGAATCAATGATGTGCAGGAGCGATGAAGACGAAAAAAGAAAGAACAAAAAAATAAGACAAAAAGGCGTCGCATGTATATATAGAACGTATCCCACAAGTTGAAAAAAATTGGGTCACCATTCGCCATCTGTCTTGTACATTTTTCATTTATTTTATTATTTTTTTTTTCGGTAGGCACATATTTACATATATGGCCCTTTTTTTAACGCAGATCCCAGCAGCACCAAGGAACAACGAAAAAAAAATGAGGATCCGAAAAGCTAATCGTCTCGAGGGATTTCCCAGAATCATTTATTTTAATAGAGCATGAAACATCCGGTGGACAAAAGTAAGGAATTTCTGCGGAAAAAAAATGTTTGTTTAATGGAATTTGTTCGACGTCAGCGGATAAGCGACGCGTAGCATGTGCGATGCGGCACGACATTACTAAATCAATTGTCTCTCAATTATCTGCTTGTTTGTGGAAGGAAAATTCATTTATTATTACCTACCTACTCGGAGAACCTGCGAGAGCAGCAATGGGTAGAGAGGACATACTGCAAGCGAAAAGCGATAGCAATAAATTGCTTACAAATTGAATGTGTGTAATATTAAACGGGGATAAACGAGAAATGATTGTTTGGTGCGAGGCGAGGAATGTTCGTCGTTTGGTTCGGTGTCTTATTTTATGTTCACATGCTTTTTATTTTTTAGGTTAAAGAGAACGAGAGACACGCACAAACAGACAACAATGAATGAAGTGAGGTGAGATAAGACAAGGAAGGAATTTTGCAGATAATTTTCATTAAAAATTGGTTTGGTATTGACGGAGCGAACAAGTAAGTCAATACTTACAGCGTAAGGTTTATAAAAAAAATTAGAAAATTTAAATAAGGTTATAAATTTTTTTTTGAGGGTACGAGCAAGTTACTGAGAGCTATTGTGAACATCAAAAAATTCTAAAGCTTGTATTGATCGAATTCTAACTTAGACCTAGATATCCTCATATTAGGATTTATTGCTTTATCTCAAGGTAATATTTCGCTCGTGGTTATGTTTTATAAATTATTTATGTCTTTGGTCAAATCGTTTATTGGTTTTATAGCCATTTATTTTATTACTTCATCGTAAAAAATCCTCAATAGTAAAACTGTTCCAAAAAAATAGTTGTCCGACTTATATCTCTTGTTATTTTTCATAGTTCTTCATTTCATGATCTCGTCTTTAGGTAGGTTTGTAGGTATTCTATTAATTTTTTCGCAGCTTCTGTATTAATGTTGTAATATTCAAGTTTATCAGTTTCACACTTATCAAGTCACAACTCTGTGTGTTTTGGAATACTATGAACGGTCTTTTTTGAGAGCTTTTCAGATATTTTATTTTTTATGTTGTCTTATCTGCAATGTTGACAGCATTGGTCGAAGCTTTTTTTCAAATGGAAAATCTTGTTGTTTTTAATGCTTTGAATGGCTTCCTCATTCATGTCGAGGAATATAAGAAATGGATATACGAAAATTACTGACATGTAACAATCTGGAACCATATTTACGAGAGACTCAAACATGATCTTGTATCCAGAAGGCTTGAAAAGTTTATGCATCTCTTGATATTTTCGTCGACTCGTCTTTCTGTGAAGCAACGCTATGATAACTCAGTATACTTGATACAACTATCTGTCAAAATCTGAAATGTCAAATTAAAAAAAAATCACTTTTTCTTACCCTTAAAATTCCCATTAAAAATCTCCAATTTCATTCTAGTTTCTCTTTGCTGAAAAATTCCTTTTGGCCACCATCCTCATATCAGTTAGTGCGTTATTGGTCGAGTCGACAAACAATACTCTTAACTAACAACAAAACAAAAAGCAGTAAATAACGTTGCCTCGGCATTTGAATGCGATGCGCTAAATAAAGATATGCGAAGAAGCGATACTGGAGTGTTATTTGAAACAAAAGGATGGAATTCACACACATTCTCACTCCGTTTCGCATATATCAGTTGCTGTTGCTGCTCAAACAATGCCGTGACTGTAAATATTCCTTCACTCCTTCGCTATTCAAGCAAACACAATAGCTAGACGATGCCTCTGACGTCGCACGGGATGAAAGATGTGTCTTGTTTCCTCTCTCGTTTTTCTCGCTCGTCGTGAAGAAGATGATTTATGCCGATATTATGAGGGAGCAACTCACATGGTCTCTAATTGGAAATCTTCGCTCGTTATCTGGATCTCGTAAAGCGATAAAACGAGATGAAATACGATGCACGAATACTAATCACGTCGTTGCTGTTGAGAAAAATCATTAAATTCCCGTTCTGGTCGACATAATTCGTCGTTGTGCGAAAATTTCGTAATAATTAGGTCACCACCCGAAAATAATATTAATAACAACGCAACACTTGAATATTTAATGTGTCAAAATTTATCAAACACAATTGTCTGTCGCTTGGCGAGTCGCTTTTTGGAAAAGTGCCGCGCGCTCGCTCTATTGACATTTGACATTAAGATAAATATTTTATCGGGCAGAAAAGTTTTCGTATACCGAGTTTTAAATTGATTTATTTGTGCCGCGCGATAAATATTATTTTCCACTCGAAATGCAACCAACGCCAACACACATTTAATTTCATTAAATTAATTACCGCACAATTTATGGACGTTTTTCTCCTCGTTCTGAAATATAAATTGCTTTCGAAATTTCTATACGTTCAAACTTTGTCAAAGGCAAAAAAGAAAACTTGTCTTTCTTTACATGCGATACTTAACTAACAAAAAAAAGTAAATTTAATTGCTCAAGTTTGCAAACATTTAATTGGAAAATATTTCCTATAAATTTTACTTTGATGTCGAAGGTATTAGAATTCGATTTAATTTATTTATAAATAGTCGAGATGCACAAAGTGACGTGTAGTATGTGGGTTTGTTGTCTCCCGAGTCCTAATCAAATGTTGTGGAAAAAAGGCTTAAAGGAAACTTTTCATACAAAAAAACTTTGCTTGTGAATTTGTAAATAAATTGATTGAATAGATATGCTTCAAAAGTTATATCTCTCTCTCGGTTGAATTTGATGTTAGTTTTAAAGGAAGGTTTCCTTCTCTCTCACTCTCTCTCATTTTAGGGGTTTTTTGGTTACTTGTGTAAATGCTAGAGTTAAGTTTATGTTACAGAGCGTTACAATAAATGGGATAAAAAGTCTTTTTAGATTCACTTTAGATATGAATTTCAATTTCGGATGGTAAAGGAGGAAATCATTCTAACATTTTGTGGTTTGTTTGTTACTTGTAATGGAATTGATAGGTAAAAGATAGAAACTAATCTGAACTAGGGGCAAAAGGAAAATGGATACTAGTTGGTAAATGGCAGCAACGTTGTTGGGGTAGAGATGAAAATGAAGTTGATGAGGGACTGAAAAGCAGAAAAACTTGGAGAAATTGGAGCAAAAGGGTAAGAGATGAACTTTGATGTCTGATGAGGCGAAAAAATTGTTTTGGAAAAGATAAGAAAAATATCTTTAAAAGATTTTTTCAAAAAATTCTCAAAACTTTGCTTAGTTTTTAATTTTTTTTTTCAATTTAAATTTTTGAACTTCAATTGAATGTTGAAAATGTAAAAAAAAACATAAAATGATCAAATTTCCATATCACCCGATTTCATCATATCATCCAAAAAAATATGGTATGAGTTTTTTTAATGGTTTTGGGTTAGTAAGGCCTAAACTAATCGATAAAACCTAAATTTAAAATTCTGGAACGAACTTTTGAGATTTTAAAAAAAAGTCTTCAGTGGATTTGAGGGTTTTCAAGTACCTCTTTGGTATACCCAACCAGACTAAAATTGGCTAAAAGTGAGCCTCAGTGCTTTTTAGTCTGGTTGGGTATACCAAAGAGGTACTTGAAAACCCCCAAATCCACTAAAGACATTTTAAAATCTCAATAGTTCGTTCCAAAATTTTAAATTTAGGTTTTTTTCGATTACTTTAGGCCTAAATAATTCACAAATCCACCAAAAAATCTCATATTTTTTCGATTAAATGATGAAATCGCGTGATGTGTTTCCACAATTGAAATGATCAAAATTATTCCACTCATCAACCCCTTCTCCGCATTTCAATCCTTTCTCAGCTGATAACCAAACAAAAATAAATTAAAATAATTGCCTTTGAAATGCAAAACGACTGAAAAACGAAACCATAGTAACACAAACTAAGCGAACAAATAATTTTATATATAAAATTTCATAATTTTTCTCTCTCTGTCCCATACTTTTTTCTGTGCAGCATTTTCCGAAGAACAAAGAGATAATCCAAGCAAACCCATTGCCATTAGTAACTTTTGTCTGGATTCCGTTATCGTCACAACCAACCAGAGGAATTTTTTGCTCTTTTTGCTTTTGTTGTTGTGCGAAAAGATGACGACGACGATGACAATTATCGTCGTCAATCTTTCAATTGATTCAAACTCTCCTTCAAATGACTTACCCTCAAGTAACCAAAACTAATTTAAACTAATTGAGAGACATTAAACTTTATTGAAATGATTGTCAAAAAGACTAAAAATTGATTACTTTTTCTTTCTTTTCTCTCTCGACGAGCATCGTTATCGTCAAACATCAAACCCTTAAATTTGACGAAATTGATCTCTTTTATTTTATTTTCTTTGCTATGCGATAGATTTGCGCTCAAATTTTTCTCTTTTTTTTCAAAAGAAGAACACAATAAAATACCCAACAACAAATTTCATTTGAAAATTTTGTGGTTTGGAAAATTTATTCCTTTCTTCATTCTATTCAAAGCACATGAAAAATCGTAGATGAAAAAACTTCTTTTCATTCACTGCGTTCTTATGTGTGTGTTTTTTTCGGGGTTGAGGTGATTGTGTGCGATATTTTCTGTTATTGTCATTATCGTGATCTTCTTTTTTTTCAGACTACTTTTCAAAGATGAATGCAAGTAAAAAAACGAAATAAAATGTAATAAAAATAGATAGAAAAAAAGAGATTGGAACAAATCGATAGAGCGGACTATTATATGCATGGCGAAGTAGCAAGAGAGAGGTTCAAGCAGCAAAAGCGTTCAAGTTTAAAATTGACATAAAATTGGAAAAAAGGTCAAATATTCTTTTTTTTTTGAGGTGATGGCGTTTTTGTTCGGATATAAAAAGCAGTTAGATTGAGAGTCACGCGATTATTATTCGAAATGGTGACCTTAAAAATTGATTTATTGTCAGTTTTTTAGGCAATTTTGATGGTGAATTATGACAAGAATTTGAATTTTGCACGAAGTTGGACAAATTAAGCAACGAATGAGAATTTGAGATATTTAAAAAAAAAATAAAAAAAAATTAATTAATCAAGATAAAAAAAAATTAAAATTATATTAAAATATTTAAATAAAAAAACAAAAAACTAAAATTAATTTAATTTAAAAATTTAAGCCAAATTAAAAAAAAAAATAAAAATAAAAATAAAAAAAAATAAAAATTAAATTAAAATTAAATTAAAATAAAATTAAAATTAAATTAAAATTAAATTAAAATTAAATTAAAATTAAATTAAAATTAAATTAAAATTAAATTAAAATTAAATTAAAATTAAATTAAAATTAAATTAAAATTAAATTAAAATTAAATTAAAATTTAATTAAAATTAAATTAAAATTAAATTAAAATTAAAAATTAAAATAAAATTAAAATTAAATTAAAAAAATTCTAAAAAAATTAAATAATAAAATAAAAAAATTAAAATTAAATTAAAATTAAATTAAAATTAAATTAAAAAAAATTAAAATTAAATTAAAATTAAATGAAAATTAAAATTAAATTAAATTAAATTAAATTAAATTAAATTAAAATTAAAATTAAATTAAATTTTGACCAAGATTTTTAAAATTCCTTAAAAAATTTTAAAATTAATTAATTTGTTTATTTAGGTATTTTAGATTTATTAATTTTTAATTTTTTAATGAATCATAAAATTTTTCCATAAAAATCAAATTTTTCAGATGTTTTTACCTTTTCATCTTCAAACGAAGCCTTTTTGCAGCAATTTAGCCGTTAATTGCCCCGAAAATCACTCAAAAGTGACATAACATGACAAAAAGTCGACACTTTTTAATGACCTTCCTCATTTATCTTCTTCAATTTTGTTATTTTTTTTTTCATTCTTTTCATCAACCTGCAAACACGCAATGTCTCACGAGAGAAATTCATCAAAATCCGGATTGATTGAAAAATTGACAAGCAGCTGAGTGGTGATAAAAAGTCGATGAACTTCCTTCACATTTTAAGTTTGAATAAAAAAAAAACGAAAGAAAAAATTGATGGTTAACGGTCTTTAACGGAAAAAGGTTCGTAAAAATAATTTATTGACTCCCTTTTTTTAGATCCTTCTTTTTTTTAGTTTTACAACAAAAAAAGGGATTTTATGAAAAAAAAAAACCGTGGGCGCCACAAAAAATGAATATTCCTCGATTAAAATTTATATTTTCAGGTCAAAATCGTCTATTATCCCCAATTTAACGTGGGAAGTCATATGACTCATCACATAATTTCATGCCTGGTCGGTGACACAAAAAATCCAAACTTTTGACCCTTTTTCATAAAAATGATGAAAAAAAAACGTACGGAGATAAATTCTTTACCTCTCATTACACATCAGGTCATGTATTATCCCGTTAACTTACATACCTTGCATTGCTAAGTTGCTAAGGACATTGCCTTCAATGTTGTTCCAGTTGTTAGAAGGCTAAAGACAAGCAAAGTAATGAATGGTTTATTTCTGCAAAGTACATGCTTTGAATTTTATAAATATTTTTTCCAACTTTTTTTTTTAATAAATTATGAATGGAATGCAGCAGTATAGTCAAAGGTTGTTATATTAGCGATATATTAGCTCGAAAAAAAAGCAACAGGGGAAAAAATACCTCCCACGAGGCTCAAACAATTCACAGAATTCGACCATCATTAAGTCCTGGCATGGAGCGTTGGCCAGTTCAAAGGTCCCTTATTGCAAAATATTTGTTCTGACATTTTTCGGTTGTTTATTGTGAACAAAATTCCCGGGATTTATTACAAAATAAAATATGTTTTTTTTTTATCGGCATCACAACAAAGAGGATGAGCAGCATGGAAAACACCAGGAATTGTAACAAAAATATTTCTTTTGTCTCGTGCTCAGTTGCTGCTGCGAACTGCCTGCTGCTGAAATCCAGAACACAAAAAAAAGTAAAAAATTTCCTCAAACATTTTTGTTTATGTCCCCTTTTTCTCTTTTTTTTTCTTTACAGAACATCAAATAACCACAGAATCGGTCTGGATGTCATGATGAAGAAGAAAACCTGACGAATGAACGATTGAATGAAAAAAATGAAATGAAATAAAATGATGGAGAAAAAGAAGAAAATTACACTTCAGTGATGCGTCAAATTTGATAAAAAAAAAAGGAAACACAGAAGGAACGTTTGAAGTGTTGTTGCTGAAATGAAATTCTCCCGCTGTGCAAGAGACGATTTGACGCAGTTTTAACACAATATTTTATGATTTCTTACTTCATCATGGTTTGACCTTCCACAGAGATTATGAGGATATTCGTAAAAACATTCATTTTTGTCTTTTTCAAGATAAAAATGAAAATTTTCATAAAATACCGAAAATAGCCTATAACTGAACTTAAATATTTTTTAAGTTCTCGTCAGCTCTTCGAACGACAGAGGTGGAAAAAGTTTATTTTTTTCCGGGAACCAAACTCATTTTCCAAAATTATATTTACCCCAAGCAGGGTCAAAAAAACTTTCAGTCAAAAAAAAAACTTAAAGCTTTTGCTTAGTTAAAAGTCACAATTAAGTTGACTTTTGACTTTAATGTCAAAAGTTAAAGCTTCTTAAGTTTATTTAATTTTACGTAAGTAAACGATTAAGTCAATTAAGTTAACATTAAGAACTTTATTTTTCTAAAAAACCAAAATTTAAAAAAAAAATTAAGCTTTTAATTTTGACTTATTGGGTTTAAACTTTATATTAAGTAAAAGTAAATAAGCTTAAGAAGTTCTTACTTTTGACTTTAAAGCAAAATTCAACTCATTTGTGACTTTTACTTAAGCAAAAGCTTTAAGTTTTTTTTCTTGTCTGAAAGTTTTTTCGACCCTGACCAGAAGATAATGAAAAAAAAAATCCTAAATTAAGTCAATTTTATTAAGTTAATTTTTATTTATTTGAAATACTGTTTTATACAAAATGACAAGATTAACAGTTTTTTGTGATAAATTAATATTTTTTGATTAAAAATTTGATAATTTAAAATTTATCGCAGAGTATTTTAATTTAAAAATTTAAACAAAAAAATTTCGTAAAAATAACTGTCAAAAAATTTTGAAAAATAATTTTTTTGAAAAAAATTTTTAAAGAAGAAACTCAAGAAGCTTTTATTTTTTAATACAAAAAGTCAAAAGTTGAAAATTTTGTAAAACATTTTAAAAGACCAAAAAACGGTCAATTTTGATGATATTTTCAACTTTTTTTTATTTTGCCCCATTGGATTTTCGACTTTTGAAATGGGGCATGGGACAAAAAGTTCAAAAAAAATTTGGAGCGGCCTAACTAAGTAATTCTAAAAATTTTAATTTTTAAATTATGAAATTTCCCCTTTTATCTTTAAAAAAATTCAAATTTTTTTTCAGGATTTTTTTAAATTTCTCAAAAAACGTCTAAGTAACAAATTTTAATCTAAAACGCGCTTTTTCGAACGAACGTCCTCTTTCAACATTAACTTTAAAAAAAATTCTCACATATTCCCTAAAAATTTTTGCAAAAATTCAGGATCTAGCCATATATTTTGCATTTAAATGTCTTCCGAGCCATTTCATAAATATGTTATGAGAATTCCCTTCCTTTCCGCTTAACTTTCCGTTCCTTCTTCACTGCGCCAACTATAAAGCCATGCCAAAAAAAGGACAAAATCTACTTATTATAAATAAGACAAAAACACACACACAGACGACAGAAGAAGCAGGTGAATCGACACCTTTTTCAGGAGACGTTGTCTTTGTCGTCGCGTCGTCGTCGTCCTCGACAGACAATAACGAAAAAGATAAAAATAAAATATTCTGTTTTGCACAGCCAGAGCGACACAAAATAGAGTAAATATCATCTTGTCACATAACGATAATAATAATGAAGATTTTTTTTCTTGGAAGGGTTTCCTCGTGAAATTTCTTAAGAAAAAAAAAAGACAAAAAATGACAAAATTTAATTTAAAAAAGAAAGTTTAAATTCCAATATAACAATCTCTGAAATGCAATCTTTGTCGTCGTTTTAAAGTTTTATCTGTTAAAAGTGGTTGAATTGTCTTCTCGCTCACACTTTTGCCATTGATGCCGATGTTCAAAAACTTTGGGCACACAAAAAGAGGCAGTAAAAACGACGAAGAACAAGAAAAAAGTTTTAATACTGATATCTTATTCGTGTTATGTCTTCCTTAAAAAAAAATGTTTCTCCCTCTTAAAGATTATCTCTTATCGTGTACTCTAGCTCATTTTTTTTTATAGAGAGCGTCTCCGGCTAATAACAGTGCAAAAATTTTACGACCTAATTTCGTGTAATTTTGTGACAATCGTCATTTTTTCGACGTCCTTGACGTTCACTGAGTAAATAAATCTTTTCAATTTTCTTCATTTTTTTTAAAGATAAATAGATGAGGACAAAATAAAAAAAAGTGTGTTACATAAAGCGAAAAAAAAAATCCTTTACAATTTTCACCCTGTTATTATAATGCGATGAGAAGTGAAGAATGGCGCGCGAGAGTAAAACACATACAAAAAATGAATCTGGAGAGAGAAAGAGACAAGAACACAAATAGCATCATCATTTCAATAGACGTAATCATACAATTTCCATGGTTCTGAATCATGATGAACTGTGTCGTTGTTGTTGTTGTTGTTATTTTGTAACTGTTTTTTATAGACTACCAAGCTTTTTTGCTCCACATTTCGTTCTCGCATTTCATTTATATTTATGTACGCCGTGTTTCGTTGTTTTGCTACGCAAACACAGCTTTTTTCTCATCTGAAAGCAGCGAGTCTGATTGTTTATTATTATAATATTCATCTGAGCTTGTAACATTTACGATTCGACAAGCGGGAGTACAAGCGAAATGGATAAGGGTTTAAAATGAGGTTTTTTGTGTGCTTTTGAGGTGAGTTGTAAAGGGAAAGGAATAAAAACAGTTATGTGAAAGAACTTTTGGTAGAAGTCATCATGGAAAATTAAAAATTGATAATTTAGCGAGAAATTTCAAAAAAAAATTGAAAGAAATGAAAATATGTTTTCATTATGTAAGAAAATTGTTTTTTTCCTTTAAAAATCAACTTTAGGAATCCAAAATGAGCTGAAAATTTATTTTTGTTTAATTTTTTGATGTTTTCAATTCAATATTTGAGTAGTAAAAATGTTAATAAAATTCAAAAATTTTCCATAAAATTCACATTTCTCTGAGGCTTTTATTTTTTAATGGAATCAGTTTAACTTTGGTTTCAAATAATTTTCGAAAAAAAAATTTTTTTTTCAAGAAAATCCTTCAAAAAATTAAAATTTCCTGAAATTTTTAGATTTTTTTAGGTTTTTTCTTATCAGAAATACATTATTTCTTACTTGAAACTAAAATTAATTTTAACTAAGAAATAATGTCTTTTTGATAAGATAAGAACTAAACAAAATCTGAAGAATTTCATAAAAAAAAAGTTTTTTGAATGATAATTTTTTTTTTAAATTAGGCCGCTCCAAATGAAAATCATAAATAAAGTCCAAAATCAAAATTTAAAAAAAATTTATTTTTCAATGAAATCATTTTCAAAATTTTTCAAATAATTTTAAAAAAATTTTAAAAAATTTTCAACTTAAAAATTCTTTAAAAATTAAAATTTCATAAAAATTAACTTCAAAAAATTTTTGAAAAAAAATTTTTTTTTCAGTAATTTTTTATGAAAAATATTTTTAGAGAACAAAATTCAAGTTAAAACATGATTTTCAAAACAAAAATTAAAATAATTGAAAATTTTTTAAAAATTTTTTTGAAAAATTTTGAAAAATTTATGAAAATACATTAAAAAACGGTCAATTTTTGAAAATTTTTTAACTTTTTTTTTTTTTTTAATTGGATTTTTGAACTTATTAAAAAATTAAAGCTTCAGAAAAATGTGAGTTTTATGGAAAATTTTTTGAATTTTATCAACATTTTTATTTTTTTATTTATAATTTTTTTTCAAAAATTATTTGAAACTGAAACTCATATAAATTAATTAAAATCTGGAGTTTTAATTATTATTTTAATCAAAAATCAATTTTTTAAAAATTCCATACTCAAAAATATTAAAGTTCATCCACAATTGAAGTTGTTTAGCTCAAAAAATTTTTTTAACAAGACTTTTTAACTGGAAAAGATTTTTAAATTTTCACAAAAAAAAAACTTTTTTCAAAGAAACACCTTTAAATGACGTCTTTTACTCGTATTTCAAAGGAGCTTTTCCAAGAAATCTTGAGTTTTAACGACCTTTTCACTAACTACAAAAAAAAACTTTTAAAACTATTTCATTCAACAAAAATTGCAAGAAATTATCTTTCATCACATTTTAATATTACTTCAACTCAAAACATTTCCATTAAAATTCCCAAAAATAAAACTATTTTAAGCAAAAAACTTCACTTTTTGTAAGTTTTTGTCACATGAAGTGTTTCCATCTCACCACCAAACAACAAAAAACACAAAAATTTGTATATTCTTTTGGGTTTCTCAAGTACTTAGTATCTCAAAAAGTACTTTTCTGTCCATTATTATTATTGTCGTTGTTGTTGTCGTACTCGAAAAACATTTCCTCCAGAGTATTTTTTTTATTTTATTCATTTTTTTCCTCCTCGTCTTCTTGTTCTTCTTTGACTGACATTATTCACAAAGAAAAATTTTTATTTTATCATTATAATGCATTTTGCATCCTTTTATTATGGAGCAAAAGAAGAAAAAGTAGAACGAGTTCCGGAACAAATAATATCGATTGAGGAACAAGAACAAGCAAAAGTGCAAGTCTAACAAAAAAAAAAATGAAAAAATGATTGCAACAAGAAAAAGTTTTTCGTTCGTCATAGATTACTGGAAGATTAAACTTTTTTAAACTCGATATCTAGGGCATTGTTTCAACCAATTTTTAATTCATGCAGTTCGTCTTCAATTTCTCCTTCAAGGATTCGTAGATTCGTTCGAACACATAAATCACGACGAGAAATCGTGTCCTTTACTCCCATGATATTAATCAAGCACTCAAAAACTAATCTTTTTGGTATATTTTTTTTCTTATCTACGAATTTTCCATTTGAAACAGAAGGAGAGAGAAAAGAGGGAAAAGTTGACATCGAAGGACAAACGACACGCAATCAAACGTAAATATAGATTGAAAAGTTAAGACAAATTAATTTAATATTAAATCCTAACAATATTTATCTCTAATCTCCTCTTTTAACGTTTTTTTTTCTATTCTGCGAGTTGAAACAAAAGTGAACGAACGAACGTTGGAGAGATTTATTTGTCGAGCAACTTTCATGCGAGGGACAGCACTTTAATATTGCATGAATGCCAAAACGACACATTATAAGCCGTTACTTTACTTTAATTCTTGATGTTTTTCAGTTTAGTCTCCTGGCAATGAACGACCGTCTAAATGAAAAAAAAACGAGGAAAATGAAAAAGGAAAGGTCATCAAAAAAAAAAAACGAGAAGCCACACAAAAAAAAAGTATTATCGACTTGACTTCCTTTCGTCTTTCACTTCTTATCATCTTTTCTTCGTTCGTTATGCGAAACAAACCAACTCACAGAAACTTGTGATTAATTTTTTGTCGTCTATTTTTTCGTGTTATTAGATAAATTACTGGAATCCGGAGTTTTTTTCTCTTTTTTTTTCTGTTCAGTCTTTGAATAGAGAATTCGTTCGTGGGACGACTAATCTATCACCATCAATATTTTTGCATTAAAAAAGGTTAAGGGTGACCGAAGATGTTTTTTTTTATTTTTTGACAGTTGTTGTTATTAGAGGGACGAGATAATTGGAGTAAATGTCAATTAACTGTCAAAATATTAATTAATTTTTAATTTTGACAGTTGAGTGAAATTTGAAAATATTTTGACAGTTAATTGACATTTACAAAATTTGATTTAAAAATGAAAATTCTCTAATTATGACAACTGTCAAAAAATTTATAAGTCTTCAGTCACATTTAGGCCTTTTTTCGTAAAGATTGATAAAGATAGTTTAGCCGTCAACCATACAAAAGAATTTCTTAAAATTTGACAGTTAATTTTTTTTTAAATTTGAAAATTTTGACAGCTGTCATTAAGTTTGAGATGTCAAGTGTCAAAAAAAATTTTTTAGTAAAAAAGTTTAATGTCAAAGCAATATCAGTTTTTCTGATTGATCTTTTCTAACAAGAAATTTTTGACAGCTGTCAACTCAAATTTGACAGATGTCAAATTTTTTGAATATAAAGCTAATTAAGGCTATTTTATTTCTTAATTAAAAAAAAAATTGAAATAAATCTAACTCTTGATTTTACTTATAAATGTCGAAAATTCAAAATTTTACCGATTGAAATTTGAAAATCGTTTGAATTCGCGATTTTCAAATTTCAACGGTAAAATTTTGAATTGAAAATTTTAGAAAACAGAAATCAAATTTTGAATCAGAAAATTTTACCGTTGAAATTTGAAAATCGCTTTTTCGCTAATTCAAAAATTTCGTAAAAATTAAAAAAAAAATCTTAAACGTAAATTCAAAAAATTGCCGTTAAAAATAAAAAAAAAACAAATTGAAATGTTTTAAATCAGATATTTTAATGTTAAAATTCTACTTTAAGACCCATTTGACTTTTGACATTTTTCACACTTTACACCTCAATCGATCAAAATCACCCCTAACACTAAACATTTTCGCTCTGCACGTCTCTCCATTATTTTTTTTTTAATGAAAAGTCTACCAAAGTTGTACAAAAAAGTAGATTTGTCATCGTCTCTTCATAAATCATGTGCTATTTACAATAAATAACGCTTTTTTTTTAAAAAAAGTGTTGATATCGTTTCATTTTTTTTCACGTTTCGATATTTTCGCGTTCATTGTAGCGTTAAAGGTAGCAAGTCTCGGACTCGTCTACACTAATGATAAGATTTTTGTCATTCGGGAGTGATAAATTTGATTTACGACGCCATAATTTTTTTTTTGTCAAAGAGCTTCATTTACATCAAAGGCGTCTCTCGCTAACACCCACAAACAAACACGAAAAGCATGAGCGCCGATAATAAATTTACATTTTTTTTTTATTTTCAATCAACTGATTGCATCAATATTTAAAAAAAAAATAACAGAAAAATATTTACAGCCTTAAACGATTTTCGATAGAGAGCGACGTCGACACGAAAAGCACGACAGGATATTCGATACAGATTGTGGGACAATGAACGTTGACCTTTGAGTTGGAACAAAAAAAAAACAGACAAAAAAAAATCGTCGGAAAGCCAACACGTTCCTCAAATAAAGTTCTTTTGTCTTTTTTTTTCTTGTTTTGCATCAATTTGTTCCGATACAAAAGTGAACAAAAGTAAATTTTATGCAAATTCAATTTTTTCCCGTGCTCCTTTTTTTTGCTGTATTTTTAGAACCGAGTGGAACATCGACAGAGTTGACATCACGTAAATATTAAAATCTTGGTCTTGAAATGTAAATCAGCGAGCAAAAAACTCAGAGATAAGCAGAAAAAGCAAACAATAACAAAGAATAAAAAAAGAGAAAAACACCAAAAGAAAAATACTGGTCTCGCTTGATAACAGAAAATTTTGTATTTTTTGCCCATTCCGTTGAATAAACGGCAACGAGTTGCTATTTACTTTTATTTATAGTGATTTTTTTTATTTATTTTTCATTTTTTTTTCACTCGACATCGAAAACAGCAACCAACTGACTCGAGATGCAGAGTTGACAAGGAACATTGTAAATTTGTTACATCCAAAGAGTGTGTGTGTGTCAGCTGGTCGTTTTGGTCAAAAACAAGAGAAAGAGAGACGAATACGGAAGAAAAAGTTTATAGTTTTTCGACAATTTTGTGGCAAAATGAAAGAGGAAATTATATTTAAATAAATTCTATTTGGGGAAAAATAATTTTTGGGATAGGTCGAACATGGCAAAGAATATCAAACGTGAATTTTGCTTTTACCAAGGAACGAAATGGGGAAATTGAATTGCAGGAAGTGAATGACCAGGCGTTTCCTTTTTGTGTGATATGATTTGTAAATAAATTGAAAAAGTCATGTAAAGTTGTCTGGGGGGAGGAATTTTATTAAGAAAAGGTCAGTTTTGTGATGTTTTTTAGAAAAATCAATCAAAATTTATGTTCAGTTGGGGGTTTGATGACCTTTTTCTGATATTCCTGATTATGAGAATTAAATTTTTCATAAAAATTAGTAAGAAAAATTTTTTTTTATTTTCAAGCTAGATGAGAATTTTTTTTCTATCAATAAATGCTTCAAAAATCATTCAGTTGAATCGAATTTATGACTTTTGGAGTAAAAAATGTTTGTAAATTTTGAATATTTTAGAATTTTCATACGATTTTTTTCAAAAATTAAGTCACTAACGTCACAAATTTATTTTTTCATATCGAAAATATGTCAAAAATTTTCTGAATATCAAAATTCAGTGAAAATCAAGTAAAAAATTCAAGTTTTTTTTATAAATTCTTTGAAAATTATTTTATTATTAAAGTTTTGCATTTATAATTTTTAATATTTATGGTTTCAATTTTAAATCTATTAAAATCCTAAAAAGTCAAACTTTTTAGTAATACTAGACATTAAAAAGTTAATATTTTGATTAAAAAATTTTTAATTAGCCATAAATTTTGAATTTTTTTGCCAAATTGAAAAATAATTAAGTTAATATTTTAACATCTAACCTCTAAAGATTTATATTATTTTAGAATTAATTTGTTTTTTAATTAATTTATTTTTTTAATTAATTTATTTTTTTATTTTAATTATTTTTTAATTAATTTATTTTTTTATTTTAATTATTTTATTATTTTTTAATTAATTTATTTTTTTATTTTAATTATTTTATTATTTTTTAAAAAATTATTTTTTTGAATTAATTAATTTAATTTAATTTTTTTTTCAAAAATTAAATTTTTAAGACATTAAATGTTAATTTTTGTCCTTTTATCAAAAAGATTTTCAATTTTAATTTAAATATTTTTTTAAAGGCTTAATTTTTGAATAAATTAACGTATCTTTGAACTTTCAGACCGTTTAAAAAATATAAAAAATTAATAAAGCCTTGAAAAAATTAAACTTTAAAATAATTCAAAATAATTTCTTACATCAAAATTAAAAAAAAAAAATTTTTAAATGTAAAATTGCAATTTTGTCAAGTACTCCAACAAAAATTGACTTAAAAACCCAACAATACCAATTTCTCAGAAAATTTGTATTTTCTCTACCATTTCATAACATTTTTTTTTATTTGCACCACTAACGCTTTTACTCTCATTCACAACATTCTTCTTTCATCCACAACTTCCTTTCCACAACTATTCAAGTAGAGGTAACACACATTTGTACAAAAAAAAAAGAAAAATAAAGAAGAAAACTCAATCCTTAAATAAACATAAAAATTACTTACTTCTCTTGAGTTCCGACCACGTTTTGTTGGCTTTCAAAACTGGTGCTTGCAATCTATTTCTCACTCTTTATTTTTTTTCTGTTTTAATTTTTTTTTTATTTTTTCCAATATTTTTTTTTTATCTATTTTCAAGGAATTTCTTTCTCCTTTCAGCAATAATTATATCTCATTTAATTTATTTTTATATTTTTCCATTCATTCACCTTTTTACCTTTTTTTCAATTTTTGTAAAATTACTGCCAAAGACCTTTAAAAAAATTGCTTAATTACAGCTGGCACAAAATCATTCAAAAAACATATTTTTCGGCTTTTTTTTTACTCGGAATTGAGTTGTTTTTATGTATTTTCGTGTGTCTGCTTTTTTTGATGAATATCAAATATGTTTGTATATAATTTTCAAAAGGTTCTTTATTTATCTTTTATTATGTTTTATTCGGTCTTTTTTGTTTTATTTTTTGGTATTTTTGTCGTCGTCGAGGATATAGAAGGTTGGTTATCTTATCATCAAAATAATAATAACATTAATTTCGCTACACACTAACGATAATTTATTTTTATTTTTTTTTGTTTTCCACTTTTGTAATTTTTTCGGCTAAAAATTTGACACCGACCTACAAATTTTCTTTCAAATATTTTTTTTTTAATTTTTTTTATCTACAACAAAAAAAAACACCTTTTTTCCACACTTTATGTAAAATAATTTAACACACGGAATATTTCGAACACTTGTAAATTATTTTTTCGTGTTGTGCTGTTGTTACCTTTCCGAGTCACGACAAATAACTAAAGTTGGTGATTTTGTTGCGTTATCATTTATAGTGTTGTTGTTGTTGTTGGAGGAGTTGAAAAAGCAAAAAATCGCTATCTACGGACACACGACGACAACGTTTACGTGAGCGGATGATGATGCAAACCAGACTGAGGACCTAGCACAACACCACGTTGCCTGTGACACGAGAGAGATGAGCACGACTGAGACGGAAAATGTGCGGCGCATGTTTTTTCTCGCTCCGATTCGTACGGAAAACAGATGAAAATTGAGAGAAAATGGAAATTTTTTGCTCTCAGCCTCCGGGATGCACTGGAAATCGCGTCGTGGAAGTTGCGAAAGTTATTTAGACTCAATAAATCTCTTTAATTACAGAAGTGAATGCTTTTTATTTGCCTATTTCCTGGGTAACCTCGTCTTGCCTGCGCGCCACGTCTCGCATTTCGACGGAATATTTTTATTACTTTTATATGAGGTACTTTTCTCGTATGTTTATTTACTTGTTTTTGTTTTTCCTCGACTATGAGCCTAATGAAAGACGTGTGTTCGTAAATAATTATACGCACTTTATTATTTCTTAATCTTTATTCTATTTATCTTTGATTTGGCTTGCGGAACGACAACAACGATGATAGCCATGGCGCGCGCTCCGAAGGCCATTTAAGTAATTAATGGCTTTGTTGGGTGATTTGCGAGAAAAATTAAGTGGCTTCGGCGCGCGTGGAATTAAGACATTTCCTCCGATTACATTTTTTTTTTGTATTTTTAGGTCAACCAGATCATTAAGGGACAAGGCACAATAAAATAGGAAGAAATCATTGTCGTCGTCAAAATAAATATCGAAACAATAAAATAAAAACCGATAATGGTGATTTTTGTGCCGATTGTTTAAAAGAAGAAAAAAATTGTAAAGGGATATAAAAGCGATTGTGTTTAACGAGTTGATGTGAAGCGAGCGAGCGACGAAAGTGACACAGAAAACGGAATTGGGGATAAAAGTGTCATTAAGGCCAGTAGAAACATAATATTAAAATTTTATTCGTGGGGTTTTTGCTCTATTTTTAAGTGTGTTTTGCGTTGAAAAGGTGATGATGACTGGTCAATTATTTGTTTTTTACAAAATAAAATTGATTCTTAGATAAGGGAGAAGTATTTGAGTCAATTTTTAAATTTTGACATAAAAATACTAACTTTGAGGAAAAATTAAAATTTTTAAAAAATAAAAAAACAAAAAAATAATATTTAGGTACCTAAGTAAAAAATAAAATAAAAAAATTAATAATAAAAATAAATATAATTTTTTAAATAAAAATAAAAAAGTTTTAATTTAAAAAAAAATAAATTAAATATAATCAAGAAATTTTACCAAGAAACTCACTAAATTTTTAAAAAATATTTCAAAATTGAAAAAAAAGATAAAATTATTTAATCTTATAAAAAAGTTCAAAAATACTTTGCATAGTGCATACTAAATTAATTTATTAAAAAAAATATATGAAATTAAATAAAATTAAATTAAATTAATTATAATTAGGTAATTAAAATTAATAAAATTAAAAATTTTAAAATTTATAAAAATTTATTTAAATTATTAATTAATTAATTTATTAAAAAAAATTTGAAATTTGTAAAAAAAAATCCAATTTAATTTTATTGCAATTTATAATTTTAATAAAATTAATTAAATAAAATTAAGGAATTTCACTATTTTCACTATGGAATATTTGCTCGAAATTCTAAAACAACACAAATTAATCTTTTAAAAAATATTTTGAAATTATTTTTAAAATTATATGAATACACATTAGGTATAAAGTTGTACAATAAAATTAAATTGAAATTTTTTTTTTTTGTATAAATTTCAATTTTTTTTCGATAAATATATTAATTAATAATTTAAACAATTTTTTATAAATTTTAAATTTTTTTAATTTTATTAATTTTTAATTTAATAAATTTTTAATAATTTTTATTTAATTTTTTTTATTTTAATTTATAATTATTTTATTTTTTTAAATGTAAATTATAAAAATTAAAAAAAAATTTACGAATTTATTTTAATTTTAGAAAAAAAACGTTACGATATTATTTAAAAAAAAAATAAAATAAAGATAAATAATTAAAAAAAAAAAATAAAATAAATAAATAAAAATTAGGTACAAAAAAAATTTATTAGCATTAAAAAATTATTCGTAGATCTTTGAAACGTTTTTTTTTTCAAAAAATTGCCTGAAATAAAAAAAAAATATTAAAATAATAAATTAATTAAAAATTTTGAAGAAATATTACTTAACAAGTAAAAATTTCGAATTTCAATACGAGTTTTTTTTATGAAAAAAATTCAAGAAATTTAAAAAAATTGATTTTTTATCATATCAACGAATTATCAAAAAAAAAACACGTGCCGATAGTTTGACAGATCGACTTAGTTCCATCATTCACCGTAATGGCGCCCCATCAACTTAACAAATCAACAATTTATGAGCAAATCTCCTTAAATAACTTGCGGATCTACTCAATTGCTAACAAAAATCATCTTAATCCACTCCTTGCGACACACTTTACTTTTCTCACGTCCTTTTATTCTTTTTCTCGGTACAAAGAAAGAAAGAAAGACATCAACTTAAGTTCATTTCCTTCCGCCGCCAAAGCCTCGCACAAAGCGTGTCGTCTTTCTAATAATAATTTACGACCGTTGCACTAACAAACCGGAGGAAATTACATTTCCTGCACGACGACAGTCCAAAAATAATAATCATAAAATAATATTTTATAGGCCACTGAGACACAATTCTCCTCACAATTCGCAGCAATGAAACGAAGCCAAAAACAATTCCGAATGTTCGTGTTTGTGTCATCGAAAAATCTTCTTAGATTAGAAAACAAGTCAAATCCCTCTGGGGGAAACTTTTCCATCCAACGTTCTACGTGAATTGATCAACTAAAAACAACATTCCGACAATAATAATCAACAACTTCGTTCGTTCGTTTGTCGCAGGAATAAAATGAAAAATGCTTATTGCACACAAAAATCCATCAATATTGCATTGACATTAAAAATTTATATATTCAATGATTGGAGTACCTACAGAAAAATTTCCAGCCCGTCAATTGTCAAAAATGAGCAGATGTTGAAATATTTCCAGAAGCAAAAAAAAAATTATTTCCTTGCTTGAAGGCTGCCAAAGTTTCGTGTACTTTTTGCGTTACATTCCTCCAGTTCGAAATGCATATTTTTACAACAACAACAACAACGCCACAACTCACAACAGATCGCTTTTAAAAAGTTTGATGTTTTGATGCAAATATTTGCAATTCAAATTAAATTGCCATCTCTCTCTTTTTCTCTCTCTGGATGGTGTGCGTTGGCTGGCATGACTGACTGCATGCGAAAAACAGGATCAGTTCACCGCTACTTACGAATCTGATTACAGGAATATGAATAAACTTTTTTTCTGCTGCTGCTGCTGTTGCGCTGCCAAAACTGTGTGTTGAGGTTTTGAATGTAATTTGGGATCGAATAATTTTCGCCGAAGTGAAATTCATTCGTTATGTTCGCCGAATTTGATTAAAGTTTGGTTTGTAATTAGAAGAGGATTGTTGACTTTCTTTAATGGCGAAGGGTTCGTCGGAAATTTGTTGAATAAATCAAAAAAAGGGTTTCTCGGGGGAACGTTTATTTTAAAATTAACACGAAATTGGCTGGAATAGAAAAGAAGAAAGAAGATTTCAAGGTCAAATGTGAACTTTGAAGGTCATTGAAGTAAAAACATTTTTTTTTGGTTTGAAAGAGACTGAAGTTGATCCTGAAGGTTGATTTTTTTAAACATTTTTGCTCCTGAAAATCTTTAAAAAAATTTAAAGTGTCTTAAAGAGGCTTATAATTGAAAAAAAAAAATCAAAAATTTAATTAAATTTTTAGTTTTTATTAAAAATTAAAGCTTTTTTAATTTTTTTTAATAAAATTTTAATTTTTAATTTTCAAGTTTTTTAAGAATTTAAAATTTTTGAAATTTTTCAAGCTCTTTAGATTTTTTTTTGAATAAAAATGTAAAAATTTGATAAAAAAAAAATTAAAAGACCAAAAAAAATCATTTTTTTTTTTTTAATTTTTTATTTTTTTTTTAATTAATTTTAAGCTTTTTTTAGGCACTTTAATTTTTTTTTAAATTTTCAGGAGCAAAAATGTTTAAAAATTAATCTTCAGAATCGATTTCAGTCTCTTTTTAACAAAAATGACAAATTTTAATCAATGTTCAAGTTTCTGAAGTTGACGAAAAAAAAAATATTTCTTTTTTTTTAATTTAAAATTTATGAAATTCCAGAAAACAATTTTAAACGAAAACAATTTTTACAAAAATTACAAAATTAAAAATTAAAAAAAATTTCTATCGAAATTTATTGTTTTTGGACCTAAAAATGTCAAAAGAAGCTAAAAATTCTCATTAGAGGCTTAAAATTGAAATAAACGGAAAATAAAATTTAAAAAAAAATCTAATTTTGTGACCAAAAATGTTAATTTTGTATCAATTTTTGATAAAATAAACCAAAAATTGATCCAAAATTTCATATTTCTCCTCAAATTGTATGAAATTCCTGTCAAAAAGATCAAATTTCATGCAAAAATTGAACAAATGAACAAAATTTCAATCGACAACCGCCATCACTGCCTCTCAAAATCGCCTGCCTACTCAACTTTACATGTTTGCTTTTCGTTAGGAGAGATAGTTTTGTTGATTTATTTAGTTTTATTTGCATGCGAGGATATTTTCAACCCATTCATTACCATCCAATCACTGCATTAGTCAAACAAAAATCTCATGAAGTTGCAAAATTCTAAAATAAACTTGCTTTTTGGGGGGAATCACAAGTCAAGAAGCGTCCTGATAAATCACAGACATGTCAGTTGAAATTTAATAACCGACCTACATTTTCCCCTTTCGTCGTGTGTCGCACACAAATGCTCGCCGCTCATCCATTTATTGCTGTAAGTCGTCATTGTTCAAGAAGAAGACGAAGAAGTAACTAAGTGAAGTAAGTTGTTGTTGTTTATTTTTATTTTATTATTTTTTTTCTTTGCTGTCTTCCAGAAATGGCGATATCATCACTGTTTGTAGTACACTTCCACAAGACACGATACAGAAACCGTGACGTGACACTTTTTTTTCGTTTCCCTTGAAATATGGTGCTGAAAAGTTTTTCTTATTCTTCTTTTTTTCGTTTTGTCACAATGTTGCCATGTGTGTGTGTGTGGAGGATGTGTGCGAGGAGTTAAGAGTAAACGTTCAACAACATCTCCAAGAGACGACGACGACAATAGATTGCACTGATTTGTTGCTAAATATATATTTTTATCGTACAGATGTGTGAATTGTGAATGAATGGAAGTAAGTTATGTAAGAGATTTGTGAAGAAAAATCGCATATCGATAAAAACTTATTTAAATAAAAGCGTATTTTTGATCGAAATTTCTCTAAACTTTAAAAACTTTAATGTAAAATTTTATTTTTTTTTAATTAAAAAATATTTGTTTATTATTTTTTGAGAAGATTTTTTTTAATTTTTTAGAAAATTAACGAACATTTATAAGAAATTTTTGAAAAAAAAGTCAATTGATAATTTTTTGCCTTCTAATTAAAAGAATTAATTCAGAAATTTAATTTTGTATTAAAAAATGCTATAAAATTATTTCCAAGTATTAAATAAATTAAATTTTAAATTCGAATTTTTTAAAATAATAATAAAAAATATTAAAAATAAAATTAAATTTGCAAAATTAAAAAAAAATAAAAAATTGATATTTTTTTATATTACGGATCACTTTTTAGAACTTTTTAGAATCTGTATGAAATTTTTCAAAAAAATTAAAAATTTTTATATTTTTAGAAATTGGAGAACTTAAAACTTTATACTAATTTCTTTAAATTTTTTAAAACAAAATAATTTTTTTGAATTTTTTCTACATGAAGCAATTCAAAAGTCATAATTAACACATAATACATAAAAAATTATGAATTTTTATATTTTTTCAGAAATTTTACAAAAAGCTTTTCTTTTAAATTGAAAATAAAAATAATAAAAAAAATAAATAAATAAAAATTAAATAATTTTTTTAAGCAACTTTTTTTTAATTATTTTAATTATTTAAAATTCAGAAAATTTATTTTAATCACAAAATTCTCTTTAAAAGTATTTTTCTTATTTCGTTATTTTTTTAAAGGAATTTAATAAATAAATTTTATTTTAAAATTTTCAACCTTGGATAGAACAGAAATTTTTGAAATAAAAAAAAATTAAAATAAATTGAATTAAATTAAAAAAAAATTTTTTTGGTATGAATTTTTTTTCAAAATCATTCAATTATTAAAATTTTAATCGAAATTCAATTATTTAAAAAAAAATAAAAAAAAAACTTGGACCGACATCAAAGCTCATCAAAAATCCCCCGCATAAACTCCTTAACTTCCACTGCCTTTTAACACATATACGCGTCAATAAAAATGTATGAGAAAAGTTTTTCCTACAACAAAAGAACACTTTAGAGATAATGATATCACTTTATTCATGAACATTTTTCTTATACATTTTTTTTGTTCATTCTTCCATCCACATCACACACGACACGACACGACATCACGTAAATGAGAAAAATATTTTCGTGATTTTTCCCAAAAGACATTTGGAGCCACGAGCCAAACAAAAAAAAAGACAAAATCGTTCGTTAATTGACAGAAATATGGTCGCAAGGAACCCTTATCATGCGCCAAGCAAAGCCACAAAAGCGACTAAAAAGACATCAGAGTCGTAATTTATGTCCATAACAATATTTTTCACGTTGTCGAGTGGAGTTGCATTACGTGGAATGAGCAACGTTTTCTTCTTTCGCATCATCTGACTTCTCGCACCCTCGTTGCCTGTCGTCGACGTCGTCGTCAGTTACAAACACGGTAAATATTTAATCTGGCTCCCGTTTAACTTGAATTTTGTTTATGTGTGATGATATTTTTTATGACGTGCCCCGCTCCCGTTTCTCTACTCCAGTGAACGGCGTCGTCGCTGATGTTTATCTGATTTTTGTCTTGCTTTGATTTTCTGTATCTTGCTGCGTATTTGTGTGTGTGTCAAAAAGATTATGGAAGGTGATGTAATGAAAGGGAAAACCTTTTCATATTTCTTCTTTTTTTCTCTAGTTTTTATCGCATTTCAAAAATTATTTGAGAAAAAATGCGATAATGTGTCATTTTATGTGGAAAACCTCGGGAAAACTCTGAAAATTCGTGGGAAACTCGGAAAAACTTGAAAATTTTTCTTATTTCTTTACATTTGTAAGAGTCTTACAACTCAGCAAAAGAAAATTTATGAAAAACTCTGGAAAATTTGTGAAAAACTTTGGAAAAATTCGGAAAATTTGTGGAAAATTCAGAAAATTTGTGGAAAACTTGGAAAAAATTTTTTTCATCCTAAAAAGTTCTTTTAAGTTATTTTTGAGAAAAATTGTGAAAATTTTTGGAAAACTTAAAAATTTAAAAAAATTACGAAAATCTTTGGCAAAATTTGGAAAATTTGTGGAAAATACAGAAAATCCGAAATTTTAAATAGTTCTTTTGGAAAACTCGAAAAATTTTAAAAAATTTGTGAAAATTGGAAAATTTCTGGAAAGTTCGTTTAAAATTTTCAATATTTCCTAAAAGTTCGTTTCTCTTTTTCAATTTTGGAAAATTTTGTGAAAAACTTTGGAATACTCTAAAAAATTTGTGGAAAACCCGGAAAATTTGTGGAAAATTCGAGGAAAATTCGGAAAAACTATCAATATTCTAAAACCTTTGTTGGAGTCTTGGTACAAAAATTTTGAAAAACTTTGAACAAATTTGTGAAAAACTTTGGAAAAATCCTGGAAACTTGGGGAAAACCGGAAAATTCGTCCTTTTCATAAATTTTAATAAAAAACATTAAAATGCAGTTAAGTTGTTCCGTTTGAACGAATACTTTCACTTTTGTTCACATAAAATATCAAAGGGGAGCAAAAATGAATGTTACAACAGACATCCAGCTAATCATAATCTCTTTCGATAAACACGAGTTGTTCGCTAAATGGAGACGACTGGCAGTTCATGCAAGAGAAAATTAAGGAAAAAGACAAATGTGGCTAAAATTAGCTTCACTTGTGTTTTGTCACGTTGGATCCTTAAAAATTGGATGAACACGTGCGTGTCTCCTACAAAATTTATTTTTTCCGTAAATGATGATTTTTTTGATCGCCCAGTCAGTCAGTCGTGCGTGCGTTGCCCAATCTCACATGCGAGTCACAAGCAGCAATAAAATGCTCTTAAAAGTCATTCATTTAGATTAAATCGTTGCTTCCAATTTGAATTCATTTGTTTTTTTTTATTGCATCCATCTGGATTACATTGTTGCACCAAACGTTTCTCGCCCCCACTCAAACGATGATCATCCGCTGTAAAATTATATCAATTTGCATTACAAATCAATTTACTGACAGACAGCAAATATCACTGACAACTGACTGACTCGGCTTCGAACGATGCGATGAGATGAGATGAAAAAAGGCGTATACAAGCGAGCAAATGTAATGGAAAAATATATTTAATGAAATGAAATGAAAATCCATCAACATTATAGTCTGACGTGCTGTGGTAGAGATGACGATGTTCACAATAATAGTAATGATTATCGTTTGTCGTCGTCGTCATCGTCGTCGTTGTCATGTTTTGAGCCGTAATTGGAATGCAGATGCGATGTTATTGGAAAAAGGGGATAATAACGATAATAATTTGAAAGAATAATTTCATGAATAAGCATGTTGAATTGTTGATCTAAATTTACCTTTGGGGAGTTCCATCAAATACGAGGCGAGAAATTTTTGAGGATTTTGAATCAAAAAGACAAACGAGATTGATGAATTTTCCGAGTTTTCCCGAAGTTTTTCACCAGTTTTCACTTTTCACGTTACTCACGACACTTTTATTGTAAAATTTTGAAATTTTTCGAGTTTTTCCGATTTTCCAAAAGTTTTCCGAGTTTTCCCGAAGTTTTCCAATAATTTTCATCGAGAATATTTTCCAACGTCATTATGTCATTTGAAAAGAATTCACCAAACCAGCTAATTCATATTTCAATTGATTGAATTAGTGAAGTGATTGAATTAGCAAGATGGCAAATTGGCACGACATACGGGCATACGGACAATACCGCATTTTTTTCAAAAAAATTTAAATGCGGTAAAAATTTCAAATTTCAACACATTAAAAGAGGTTCAAGTATGCAGCTGAATACCGTAAAGTAGACAATTTTTATGAAAAAAATCCGTTATAAATTCAAAAATGGTTTTATTTAATGGAATGTGAATTTTAAAATCAATAGAACAAATTTTTTTCATTAATTTTTGGATTTTTTTAGCAATTATTTAGACAAATTTTAAATTATTTTTCATAAAATCAAAAAATAAATTTAGGCGTCATCCATTAATGGCGTCGGCAGTTTAGGGGGGGGGTGGGGTTCATCAAATTTACGACGGAATCCGACGAGGGGGGAGGGGGGTAAACAGAAATGTACGACGTCGTAAAAATATGCCATATTCACGATTTAAAAAATTTTTCGTTTTGAATTATTTAAAATAATTTTTGAAGTATTTCAGACTTTGTAATCTTTTTTTTTAAATTTTCATTAATTTGAGTTTTTTTTCAAATTTTTCACAGGCTTTCATTGAAATTTGAACTGGTACTAAAAATTTCCTTTTCAGTGAGGGGGGGGGGGGGGTCATGTTAAAAAACACGTCGTCAATTAGGGGGGTTGTTTACGATTATAGGGGGGGTGGGGGTCAAAAAATGCCCTATTTTTGCCGACGCCATTAATGGATGACGCCTTATAAAAATTCATTAAAATAATTCATTTTGAAAATTTTGTTAAAATTTTTGAAAAATTTCAAAAATTTCAAAATTTTGTTGAAAATTCAAAATTGTTAAAAAGATGTCCCAATAGACAAAAATTTGGCAGAAAAAAAAAAATTTTTTAATTTTTGTTAATAAGGCCATTTTTTGCTCTGAAAGTTTTTTTTTTTAACCGTGCAGGGATTTTTTTAAAAATAATTATTTTTTTAATTATTTTTTAAAAGCCGAAAATTCAATGGGGCAAAATAAAAAAAAAGTTAAAAAAAATGATCAAATTTAACCATTTTTTGATCTATTTTCATTATTTTTCAAGGAATTTTACCAGATACCTTAAAAATAACTAAAATTTTGTCATTTTGTATGAACAAGTATTTCAAATGTTCGAAAAAAATTTGGAGTGGCCTAAAACGAATTTTAAAACCTATTTTCGTTAATAGAACGGATTATTTTTTTTCCATAAGAATTATCTACATTTCTTTGATAAAAGTCAAAATTTCAAATGAGTACCTCTATTTTCTTGCATTTTTCATGCTCTTTCAGGAAAATTTACTCGGAGGCTGTATCTCTTGTCTTTAAATAAAATGAAATAAAAATCTCTCAATATGGGGCGAAAATAAAATTGAAACTAAACCAAAAATTCAACATTTTATGCACGGAACTCTCCATAAATATGCAAATAAAGTAAAGTAATGACTGTTCAATGGTTTGGTTACATTCCCATTATATGCCATAATCTTATCATTAACACATGAGTACACGTGAATTGCGAATCAAACAGTTTAATGAGACAAACAGACACTTTTTTTGCTGCTGCTGTTGATTTTGCTGCATCCGTGCCTCCGGGAAACGTTGATTAATGGGAAGAATGATAGTTATGACGTGTGAAATTCATTGCGGCAATGTGACGTGAAATGTAAATGAGTTTTTTTTTCAAATTTTGCGATTCAATTTATCAGCGAAGAGGCAAAAAAACCACAAGAAATCCATTAAAATCCATTGTCTTATGTAAAATCGTGTAAGACATTCCATTAATCAAGGGATTTCCATCTATCGCAATTTCCCGTTTGTCTTTATTGATAGTCGCCCACACATCCGCTTATCAATTTATGATCCCTCGTCATCTGTTCTCGTTGCGAAAAGCGGCCTTGAATTACATTTTACATCATTAAACTTCGTGTTCCTCCTTCCTCCGGTGCCGCATTCGGAACAAAAACGACCACGAGCGATTTACTGCCATCGCAACAACAACACATCGCAATGTCGAAGGATTTGTCGGAAATTCCCATGCAAATTCCTGTAAAAGACAAATAAAGACATAAAGTGATAAAAATAAAAAAAAATCTCAAATCTGAGTATGCAACAATGGCGCGAAGAAGAAGGGAATTGTCATCAAAAAACGTGAAAAACTTTTTTTTTCTCGACTTTTATTCGTCGTTGTCGTCAAAAGTAATAACAGACATAAAATGCTTAATGAGAGCTGTTGTCAACACTACCGCGCGCCGCGTGCTCGAATGAAAAATGCCAAAAATGTATTTAATGATGATGTGCAATAAAAAGACAGTTACAGTAAAATTTTTCAAAAAAAAAAAGGGAATGGGCAAAAAAAGAAGAAGAAGTTGAATTAGCGTCGAAAGAGGCACAAAAAAGGAGAAAGGCAAACAAAAAACCGCGAAAAGTAATTAAAGTAATTGTTTTTGTTAAAAATTAAAAGTGACTCGTCATAAAAGAGGATTTTAACTAAATTTGATTAATTTCTGATTCTTTTAAGAGGGATTTGCGTCGTATTCGTTGTAGTTGGTGATAATAGTAGTAAAAGAAGTAATAAGGAGACAACTTTATCGTTTGCTAGATTTTTCGTCGTACGAAGCGAATTGTGAAGCCATGGCGAGAGAAACTTTTTGAAGACAATTAGACAGACAAGACAATAAAAAGATGGGAGACAAGGCAAAAGTTTTAAAGTTTTTGGTAAGGAATTGCAAAAGTAAATGTGTAGTGAGAAAATTTCTTTTTTTGTCGCTTTGGATTTGTGAAATTGCATTGAAATGATGAGGAAATGAGTCGGCGGAAGATTGATTGCTGATTTTTTTTTTGTTTTATCAAATATCGACCCAATATGAACAGAAATCATCTTTAGAATGAATATTTATTCAATTTTACGCTTAAAACTGATCAAAAAATGACTTGCAAAAAAAATCAGAGTTTGAACCTCCAAACGCTGATTTTTTTATTTCATCAAATATCGACCCAATATGATCAGAAATCATCTTTAGAATGAATATTTATTCAATTTTAGGCTGAAAACTGGTCAAAAATGACTTGTTAAATTTATCAGAGTTTTATCAGAGTTTTTACCTCCAAACTCTGATTTTTTTGTAACATCAAATATCGACCCAAGATGATCAGAAATCATCTTTAGAATGAATATTTATTCAATTTTAGGAATAAAACTGATCAAAAAATGACTTCCAAAAAAAATCAGAGTTTGAACCTCCAAACTCTGATTTTTTGTTTCGTCAAATATCGACCCAATATGAACAGAAATCATCTTTAGAATGAATATTTATTCAATTTTAGGCTTAAAATGGTCAAAAAATGACTTGTTAAAATCAGAGTTTGAACCTCCAAACTCTGATTTTTTCGACCCAATTTCATCTATCGACCCAATATGATCAGAAATCATCTTTAGAATGAATATTTATTCAATTTTAGGCTTAAAACTGGTCAAAAAATGACTTGCAAAAAATCAGAGTTTGAACCTCCAAACTCTGATTTTTTTGTTTCATCAAATATCGACCCAATATGATCAGAAATCATCTTTAGAATGAATATTTATTCAATTTTAGGCTTAAAACTGGTCAAAAAATGACTTGTTAAATTTATCAGAGTTTGAACTTCCAAACGCTGAATCAAATATTGACCCAATATGAACAGAAATCATCTTTAGAATGAATATTTATTCAATTTTAGGCATAAAACTGGTCAAAAAATGACTTGTTAAATTTATCAGAGTTTTTACCTCCAAACTCTGATTTTTTTGTTTCATCAAATATCGACCCAATATGATCAGAAATCATCTTTAGAATGAATATTTATTCAATTTTAGAATGAATATTTATTTAATTTTAGGCTTAAAACTGGTCAAAAAATGACTTGTAAAAAAATCAGCAATGCAACCAAACATCAATCAAGAAGTTTTTTGTCCTTTAATTTCTTCACAAGAACAAAGAAAAACAAAAAAATTAACATTTTCTACAATAACAAGCTCCATCTCGCAAAACTTCCTTCTTAGTAAAAATTTTGTAGAAAAAAATTACATAAAAACATCTCACTCCAAACCACAAAGCTTAACATTTTATGCAAATTCCACAATTTTTCTCATAATATTTTTCATAACTTACAAATACAAAAACAGAAAAAAATCACAGAAAAAACGACCTCAAAGAATTATCGTTTCTCATAATATTCAACTTTTTATTACCCTCATATTCGTCATTTTCGATCATTAAACCAAAAAAAAAATGAAAAACAACGTGTGAGACAAACTTCCATCAAATTCGGATAAAATCGCATCCCCAAACGAAAAAAAAGTTGAATGATGAGCGTTTTTCTCCCATTAGAGTCGAAAAGTCATCAAAGTCACGCCAGATGTTACCTTCCCCTGTCTCCCTAACATTCAAATGGGCAAAAAAAAATTTTCGAGGTCAAACAAAACTTTTTTTTTCACATTCATCACCAATGCATTACATTTATTGTCAAACCGTATTACAATAAAAATATTAATAGTAATATACAAATATAAGGTGTGACGCGTACATCACTTACAATTTTACGAATACTAGATTTTTTTTAATTATTATATATTAAATAGCTATAAAATTACGTTTATAAGTGTTTTTCGATGGTTGAGTGTCTTAAATTCTAAAAAAAAATTTTTTTTTTCGAGAGCTTCTATCAACTCAAGTGTCATTGTTCAATACGATGACGAAATTGGGGGGCGCGACATTAAAAACTACAAAAAAAAGTTCCTTACTAATAAAAAAATAATGAGAGTCAACAAAAATTTTCTGAAATTCAGTTTGTCGTGTTCAAAAGAGCTTCCAACGTTACTTGATTCAAGGCGGGATTCACGGCAATTTTATCGAATTTCGTGGAGCTGTACTTGTTAAAGACAGCTTTTAGTTTGGCACTCGGGGCTCCTTTCAAGATTTTCAGCAATTCGATCACGATCGGTCGCAATTGAGCGGAAGTGTATCGCGTGTAATAACGCAACGTTTCGGTCCAGCACGAGCCGGCAGTCTTACGGGATTTCGGGAAAAGTTTCAGGCTCAAGTAAAGTGAGGCAGCGGCAATTTCCGACGGATGGAATTGACACATGTGATATTCGACGGAAGCGAGTTCCATTAAATATTTCGCCATGATGTGATGGGAGTCCTCGCCTTTGCATGCCTTCGAGAAGCGTCGCAGGAAGTGAATTGGCAGCGGTTTGCTGAGTTGGAACTCGAGGGCACGAAACATGACCATTTCCATGTCCAAAATTTGGCGTTTGTTGTACGTTTCGTCGGTGATGTAGACAAAATCGTTAATTTCTGGCGGATATAATTCCTCGTATTTGCTGGCGATGAAGAGTGCCGTCACGCCAACGAGTTGCAATTCGCGCCGCTTGACCTTGGAAGTGACTTGCAAGTAACGATCGATAATGCTGACCGCCATATGGAACGTTTCAATTTCGAGTTTGAACTGCAAATGCACCTCGCTGATCCAGTCGATGAGAATTTGGCGCATTTTCGGTGTCACTTCCGTTTGTTGCGCCAAATGGTTCGGATGAATGGGGAAGGCACGTTCCACGTCAAAGAGGTAGTTGTAGATATCTTGGGCGTATTGCGACACGAGTTGCGGATTATTTCCGTCATTTATATCGATATTTTCGATTTGTGACAAGAGTTTGGCGGAATGTGTGTCGATTGTGACGCAACTTGGTGTGAGTGCGTCAATTTTTTCCGTTGACGAACTTTTGCGGGATTGCAAAGCTGAACGGATTTTCGACAGGGAACGTCGGGTCAAGTGACTTTCCTCACGTTTGAAGGTCGTAACGGCTGTTTGGGGCTTTGGCAATTCAGCTGCCTTGACACGAACTGAAGTTGTTGTTGTAACAGAACCAGATTCTATGAAAAAAATTTTTTTTTAGTTGAAATTCGATGAAAAAATTTAATTTTTGGACTTACTTGCGATGGCAGACCGTTGTGTTGCCAGCGCCTTGGCAAATCCCGCTTGTGAATTCACATTTGTAACCGATGTGAGTGCCTTACGTGTATCGGATCGCGTAGTTATCTTCGTTAAACCACTATCGACTCGTGCCTTGATGTTTTTGTAGACGCCCCCCGGTTGCTTGGCGTCGCGTAAAATACTGAAAACCGAAAAAAAATCATAAATTTCGTCCAAAATCACATGAAAAAATCTTCTTACTTCTCTTTTTGCACATTTTCGTTCTTGATAATGCGATTCCCGACTTCGCCAAGTGCCGCTCTCTTCGTGTCCTTCAGCAAAACGGGCGCTTGCTGCGTCTTTTTCAAGTTAATTCGCAATGTGTTGTTCTAAAAAACGGAGAAAATTCAAGTTTTTATTAGTTTACACGTGCATGACGCTGCAATTTCCCCGAAAAAAAAATGAAGGAAAAGAAATTTCATCTTTTTAACGGTCACTCGCGTAGGCACTACGTGTTCTGTGGTCGTAGCGAAGACAAAAGACGAGCGCCTGATTTGATAATTGCAGTTTTCGCGGAAATTTTGATAAATTTCGGTAATTACCTCATCATTTCTTACTGCACGGACTACTTTGGACATTTTTTTGTATTTTTCTTTGATTTTTTCTGCTTAAATTCGATGAATTTTTGATTTTTCGTACCAAGTCTCGTCCGGTCCTTGCTAGTTTCGTCCAAAAAATGAAAAAACCGTTAAACCAGCGCGTATTTTGGATGTCCTTCGAATGACATTTAGCTGGAAAATGTGCATTGGGGTCAAAAAATCCCAACTGAGACGAATGAAAGTGATAAAATTCTAATTTCCCAGTGCACAATTAAATCTTTTATCACTTTCATTCGTCTCAAATAATATAAGAGGTTATAATTTTTGTAAACATTGCATTTTTTCCTCATAATTTTCCGAATTTTCTCGCAATGTCACACTTGAACCGCCTGAATTTGCTGAAATTTCTCGCAATTCGCCCCAATGGCGTCGTTTTGAGTCGAAATTGCAGCAAGGCAGTGGCAAAAAGTGATGCAAAAGAGGCAGAAGAGGACAGTGCTCCAGTTGTTCTGATGCAAGACGATGAAGAAGACCAAGAAGAACGTCGTAAGAGACTCGAAAAGATCCGAAACAAGTCCCGGTTGTCGAAAGCTCACAGAAATTTCTTGATGGAGCAAGTTCCTTACCCCGACGGACCTGAATCGTGGATTCATCAGACTCTGAAGTACAAACGAGGGTTATTCGGAAAGTATGGATTGGCCAGCGGAATTGATCCAAGTAAGAAATTTTTTGATTTTTCAAAGAAATTTCATTAAAAAATCATTTTTTTTAGGAATTTGTTACCCAACTGCCACGGAAAAAGCTGACAAAGAAGAATATGAGAGAGTCGCATATCCCTTTACTTTGCAAGAAATGCAACAAGCCAACGCAGAATCACGAGAAAAAAAGCGACAAAAGATTATGCAAAAGGAAGAAACGATCGCGAATAAACTTTCCAAGCTGGATACTTGGTTGGCTGACATGAACGCACGTATCGCGAAGAAAGAAGCCGAAGCACGTGAGATAAAGGAACGCAAAGAGCGTCTCGTTGAGGAAGTCAGACGTCACTTTGGGTACAAAGTCGATCCGCGTGACGAGAAATTCAAGGAAATGTTGGCGCAAAAGGAGAAGGAAGACAAGCGGATGCGAAAAGAGGCCAGGAAAAAGCAACGCGACGAAAAAGTCATGGAAAAATTCCTTAAAATGGAGAAAAAAGCCGAAGCTAAAAAGGCGCAGGCCAAAGAAGAGGAAGACAGCGACGACGAAAATGATCAAAAACCCAAAAAAAGTTAATTTTTCACGCAATTTAGCTAAATAGTCTTTAATAAACGCTAGAAACACTCGTAAATTTATCGTGCACCGCCGCCTCCTTGTTGATTTTCGGGATTTGTGACGCCCGAAATTAAAACTAAGATCGCCACGGGTACAATATACATCCAATATTTCGCGAAAAATCCCCGATTGTCCTTCAAATCGCCTCGTTCGCGTGCCTGACGTTCCATTTCCATCTTTTGGATGAATGTCGCGGTATCGGGAACTGGCGCTACCTCAATATGCTTCACATAAACGTCCGTGTTGAACTCTTCCAAGGCATCCAAGTCACTTGCGGAGATTTTTCCGCATTCGTCTCCCTTGCGCGACGACGGAATTGTCTGAGAAACGCCAAGTACGAAGCCCGCATGATCCACGGAGATCCAAATTGTGTCCAAAAGTTGCGATCTGACGAGGGAACAAGCGCGAGATGACGTCAAATAAGTGTATTTTTGACCATCGGAACCGACAATTGTCGCCTTTAGTCTGTACAGTTTGTTGTTTTCAGCGAGAGATTTCAATGCGAGTTTCTCATTTTCGTTCAGCGGCTCTTGATTGATGTTTAAGGAGCCTGTGTTCAAGTTGGTAACTGTGATATTGCCGCGTAACGTGAAGTCATCTCCTTGCAAGGCATGGAAAAGCTGAATATTGAGCCAACCAAGATCAGAAAATTCCTGAAATACGTGATGAATGTTAATTAATTGAGGAAATTTTTGAGATTTAACGTGAATTACTTACGGATTTGACGTTTCCAATGAACTTTGAAGATGCGACGAGGATAAAGACTGTCACGAATTGGAAGAATCTCATTTTTTAAAGAGATTTTTGGGGAAAATTAATTAATTTTTGTCGGATTTTTTTTGGATCGGAACACCAATTTTTCCATTCCGAATGATCGGAACATTAAAATGCTTCCAATTTTTGCCGCACATCCGCTTTGGTGGCTCCAAACAGGATGTTGACAACGTGCTTGTAGCGCCATCTGGCGACTTATCACTTTCATTCGTCTCATTGGAACCGGAAATGAAAAAATCGGTGCCGGAAATGAAAAAATCGGTGCCGGAAATGAAAAAATTGGTGCCGGAAATGAAAAAATCGGTGCCGGAAATGAAAAAATCGGTGCACTTCCGATCGAGGTAGCGCCTCCTGCTGTGCACTAACGCCTGTCTAATAACAACCTCGCGAATATCATCAATTTTCCCATTTTTCTCGTTTTTTACAGAGCAAAAACACGCGACTTGAGTGAAAAAAGATGCCGGTTATTGGCGTGAAACGAGATGAGCTCTTCAAGGCACCCGGCATCTTATCTCCATGGACGCAATTTTTCTTCAATTTCTAGCTTCTGTTCTGCTTTGACTTTGGCATCGAGTTGGATGATGTGACGTCGGAGTGCTGAGCAAGAAACAAGGCGATTCAGCTGCTTTGAAAGTCATTTACAGAATTGAGCTGCCTGCAAATCGTTCGGATCAGTTTCAGTTTAGAAGGACTTGCATCTGCATTGCTTGTTTTTCAGGGAAAAGAACAACCGCCAACTTTCAAGGCGATGATTCCTGCAAAAAAAGGAAAAAATGAAAAACCTCCGACGAAAATAAAGTTCAAACCGTTGAATCAAGAGAAAGAATACACCGCAGCTGAGTTAATGGAGTTGTATAGCACGCATGCACAGTTAAAAGCCTACTTACCCATCATCAAAGATTCGCCCGTGTATCCAGTAATTTACGATGATAATGTAGTGGTGCTTTCGTGGCCTCCAATTATCAATGGAGATCATTCGAAAATCACGCTGAACACGAAAAATGTCTTCATTGAGTGCAGAGCGACAGATTTACACGCGCGAAATGCGTTTTAGACACAGTTGTTGCCTTGTTTTCGTCTCATTGCAAGGAAAAATTGTCGCGGAGATTATCGAAGTTGTTTCAGCTGATGGAAAAACGACAAAATATCCCGAGCTCGCGTACAGAACAGAAACTATGACAGCGAAACAGGCAAATGAGTACATTGGCATCGATGAGAAACCCGAAATAATTGTCGAATACTTGAACAAACTCTATTTGAAGTCGAAATTGAAGCCAAATGGCGTCATTGATGTTGAAGTTGGACCCACACGTCACGATATCTTGCATGCTTGCGATATTTTTGAAGATATTGCCATTGCTTACGGGTATAATAACATCCCAAAAAGACCTCCAAGTAAGAAAAATATTTTTTTTTATTTTTTTAAAATTTAAAAATTCTTCAAAAAATTAAAAAATTTTCAAAATACCAATTAAATTTTTTTTTTAAATTTAAATTTTTAGGCATTTTTCAAGTTGCTCGTCAATATCCAATCAACAAACTTACCGACCAATTACGAGAAAAGGTTGCTCAAGCAGGTTTTTCCGAAGCTCTGACCTTCACATTGTGCTCTCGTGACGACATCAGTGCCAAATTGAATCACAAAATCGAGGAAATCGCAGCTGTTTACATCGAAAACGCTCGAATTTCAAGTTTGTCGTACAACGTTGCTTCCGGGATTGCTCAAAATGCTCGCAGCAAACAAAAATATTCGACATTTCCGACATTGTGCGAATTGTGAATTGCGCGAAATCAGCAGGTTTCGAAGTTGTTCATGGATTGTTGGATCGTGTCATGAAATGTTGCAAGTGCCTTGGACAAAAGATGGGACGGGAAGATGTGCAAAAATCATTTTCAAGGGAGATTGTATCGGAATAATTGGGAATTTTGCATGCTTTTGAGCTAAAGACTCCGTGTGCTGCGATGAACTCTAAGCCTTAGACCTATACTGTAGAGGAGAAAATTGTTTAGTTTTAGGTCCTCTTTCATCCTACAGAAGGATTTCTCTGCGGATTGAAAAAAAATTTTTTTGTTGTTGAGTGTAATTTGTTTAATTTTATGATTAATGTGATTAATTTTATTTATTTAATTTGAATTGATAATATTAAATTAAATAAAAATTAATCAAATTATAATTTAATTATTAATAATTAAAGATTTTTTTTAGTTACTTCAAATTATTATTTTTTGACGAAAAAAATATTGACTGTCAATTTAATAAAATTATAAAATAATAAAAATTATTTAATATAATTTATTAAATTAAATTTGAAATAATTTTAATTATAAAATTTAAAATTATTTTTCTTTTTTAAACTAATTAGTTTTATAATTTAATTTATTTTATTTATTAATTTTTATTAAACCAAAAAAATAATAAATAAAAATCAATTAAATTTATTTAATAAAAAAAAAAAATAAATAAATTACCTTTTAAATACCTTCCACAAATAATTAAAAAACTTTATTTTTTTTTTAATATTTATTTATTTGATAATTTTTTCACGTGTCATGTTTATAATGTTTTTTTTATTACAAGGTTTTTTTTTCTCATATATAACTTAATATTTGGAAGAATATCGGGTTACATCGACTTAATATTCATTTAATTGTTTTTTTTTATTAATATTACTCTTCTCAATTTACTTTTTTTTTTCAAACACGAACTTATTACTCTTTATTCGTTTGTAATATAATAATTATAATAATTTATAATTAAACGCTGTCAATTTTCATATATTTTTTGTTTCTTGTCCTCTATTAATTTAATGATAATAAGTAATAAAATTTAATAACAAACACATTAAATTCTTCGCACGTTACTTACGTTTTCAATATCGCAATAAATTTTAATAATTTTTTTTAAATTTTAATGAATTATCGTGAAATGAAGTGCATGAAAAAAAAACCAATTTCGTTTTGAGCAAAAGTTTTGTCATTATATATCTTTTTCCAAGAATGGTTTTGTGCATAAAAATAAACTTTTTATGTAATTAGCTCAAAGACTCGCTCCTGCTATTACTATTACTTTGTTTCAACATTATCTAAATATTTTTTTTATATATTTTGCTGATGTTTACCGGAAACATGGTTATAATAATGTATGATAACTTAAACTTTTTTTTATTATTAAAATATGTTTCTGTTTATTACTTTGTCCAATGTGTTCCTGCCACATCAGACGACTGACTGTTTGTTAGTTTTTATTTTTTTTACCATTTAATCGTACATCAAATATTGTTTTCTATATGTTTGTATATTTATTTTTTTGATTTTATTTTTTAAATAAAATAATAATAAACATAATATAATAATAATTTTTAGTTAAAAGGGGAAAGAAACTACCTACAACAACTGGTTCGAATTTTTTTTTTCACCTATAGCAAAGTGTATAATTAATAATATATATGGTCACCTTTGAAAAAATTGTTAATTAATAAATATATATGTTTATATAAAGTTAATAAATTCTACACGACAATATTATTACATGTTTAATTGTTTATGTTTATTACTTTTTTTTTATTTTTTTGATAATTATTAATATTTTTTATGGTTTCTGTGTATTTATTATATTTTTTTATGTATGGGTTGTGTATTAATTATTGATATATAATAATAATAATAATTATTCATATATTTTTTTTATTTAGTTTATTGGTTTTTGTTGTTGCATTGTTCATAAGTGACGTGTCAAGTATGTATTTTAATGTTAATAATGTGTGTGAAGGTGTGTGGATTTTTTTTTGTAGGAAAAAAAATTTTTTTTAAAGAAGACGTAAGATATGAGGGAGTCGTTCGGTCAGTACGTTGGTTTTTTTCTAGGCTAGAGTTAAGAGATATAATTTTTTGTTTTTAAAAATTTCTTTTCTTTTTTTGTTCAATATATATTCTAGAGAAGAGAGATGCAGTCTTTATTGCTTTTTTTTATTTAAAAGATCCTAAAAGGTTATAAATGTATACGCTTGTGCTACAACAGTAAATATCTAAATGTGTGTCCGTTTTTTTTCTAATTTTTTTTTATATATATTTTATAATAAGTTTCCTGTTAGTTCATAGAAGAGTTGTTAAAACTTTTTTTTTTTTGGCCGGCAGACGACAGGAAAATACATCATCTAGATTTTTTTTCAATTTTTTTTTTGTTAAAGTTTTAATTGGTCCATATATAATATATATTATATTATTAATGTGTGGTGTGTGTACATTTATTTTCATAGTTCTCTAATTAGTTGTTAGTGACTAGGTAGATATATACGAATGTTGTTCGGAGAAAAGACGGAAGAAAACAAAATTAAAGTGTTTTTGTGTTTTTTTTTTGTATGGAACATCTTAGAACAATATTAACATTAATTTTACACTTGTAAGATTGTTCAAGGATTAAGGACGGTCTCTTTTTTCTTGTGTGTGTTTTATCATTTTTTTTTTAATAATTAATAATAATATAATAATAATAATTATATAACATTAGTATGATGTATATATAATAATATAATATTGACAATAATATTTATTATTTTTTTTACGTTTATTTTTTTGGAAATTATTTAACATCGACGCGACGACATATACATCAGAATCGATGATGATGAAGAAAAAATTACATTTTATTATTTATTTTATTATTTTTTAATGTGACATGAACGTATTACTTTTTTATTATTTAGCATTAACATCAATATTAATGACAATCGAGAATATTAACATTTAGTTTACTTTTTTTTTGATTACACTGTGTTTTCATTTTTTGATTTAATTATTGTTTATTTTAATTTTTTTTTATTTATTAATGTTAAAATAAATAGGTTTAATCTTAAAATTCACTCTTCTTTTTAATATTTATTATTTTATTATTAAATACTTGTTGTTAGTATTTTATGTTATATATTTATTATAAATGTTACATTTTTACTTCTGTATTAGTTCGCACAGCAATTTTTTTATGTTTATTTATATTTATTATTATTCAAGTTAAACTAACTTTTTTTTTTCATTATTAATTATTATTATTTTTTTTAATATAAATTTGGTACGTGAATAATTTTTTTTTAATTTAATGTTTTTTTATACATTCCGGATCCTGCCGGAATTTACTTAATAAATTTATTGGGTCGACATCTTATTTTAAATAAAAATATTAATTAATAATAGGATTGGATAAAATATAATTTTTATTTTTAATAAATATATGTTATATTTTTTTTAAAAGGACTACTTAGAATTTCGAAAATAAAAAGGTCAAAACTCAGTCTTTTCCTTAATTTTTGTTTTTAATAAAAATGAAGGAAAGCATTTTTATCCAATCCTAATATAAAAAATAACTTTTAAAGTTATCGATTATTATTATAATTATTTTTCATATTTTTCACATTTATATATTCGCAACATCAAGATGGGTTAAAATACGTTTATTCATTTATTACGTTATTCTATAAATTAATATTTTACTAGTTTTTGTTTTTTTTTTCATCTACTTTAAGTCAATTTAGTTCCATTTAATTTTTTATAACAACCATAATTGCAGTACTTTTGCTATCATTTTTTTTTCTTGTAAATTTATTATTAATTAATTCATATATTTTATTTTATTTTTTTTTTGTTCTAAACTAAAGGGGAAAATATTTAGAATAGACCAGGAGTTTCCATAATTTTTTTAGGAAGATTAAAATGGAAGAACATAAAAATTTTCAACAAAAAAAAAAATAATTAAAATTATATCAACTAGATTTCATGCTAATAATTATAATCATAATTCTACGTAAAAAATAATCTTTGGTCATCATTGTTTTTTTTTCTTGTTCAAAAAATTATCCGCATCCGATCTCTGCAAGAAGAGAATGAGAGAATCGTTTGTCTGGCGCATTAAAATCGCGTCGCAAAAATCAAAATACAAAAAAATCGTCGTCGTAGTCGTCATTTAATGTCGTAAAGTACCTGTAAAAAAGAAGAAACGTAGAAAATTAAAATATTTTTCATATATCGTTAAATGCGACGATGATGATTATTATGACAATGAACTTAATTTTTTAGTATAGGTAAAAATTTAATGTTTAAAAGCTAAAAAAAAATGCAAAATGAGGATATTTTATGGATGTACTTTAAAACAAGCATCAAGGTGTGAACAAGTAAAGTTAATGGAAATGGGATTTTTCGACGTTTGTGGGATTAGCTGTCAAAGTTGACAAGTGTCAAAAGGTTTTGAATTACAAAAATTTATGAAATTTGACAAATTTTCAGTGTTTTTAAATTAATTTAGTAGTACTGAACTGTCAAGTTTATAAAATTAAAAATATTTTTTGACAGCTGTCAAAATTCAACAGTGAAGTTTAGGCTTAATTTACACAGATTTTGATTTTTTTTTTGATTCTGAGTTTCTTATTTAATTTTTAAAAATTTTAGTGTCTAAAGTTGTCAAATTATTTAAGCTTATAAACAAATTGACAGCTGTCAAAATTCTAAGGCTTACTTTTAGGCATAATTTCCACAGATTTTTATCAACTTTTTCAATACTGAGATTTTTCAAAAAATTTAGTGTTCTAAGGTGTTAAATTTATGAAATTTTCTTCAGAATTTGACAGCTGTCAAAATTTATTAGTGACGTTTAAGCTTATTTTTCATAGATTTTCATCAATTTATTTCATTCTGAGTAATTATTTTTTAATTTTTAAAAAGTTTAGTATCCAAAGATGTCAGATTTTTAAATTTTTTATAAAAATTTTACAGCTGTCAAAATTCAACAATGAATTTTAGGTTTAATTTTGACAGATTTTTTTCTACTCATTTAATTCTGGGTTAATTTTTTTAGATTTTTAAAACAGTTTAGTATCCTAAGGTGTCAAATTTAATTAATATCACAAAAATTTTGACAGCTGTCAAATTCAAAAGTGACGTTTAAGCTTAATTTTAATTGATTTTTATCGATTTCTTTGATTCTGAGAAATTTTTAAGCAGCTTTTTATCCAAAGATGTCAAATTTATGAAATTTCTTAATTTTTTTGACAGCTGTCAAAATTCAATGCTGTCAATTCTAACGTCATAAAGCTAAATGTTTATTAAAATTTATTAATAAATTCAATTTAGGAGCTCAACATTTTCATAAGAAGGCCCAAAGGTCAAAAATGTCATTTTAAAATTGACAGCTGTCATTATAAAATTTTTGACAGTTAACCTTTAATTTTTTCTAATTTTTCAAATTTAGATAAAAAATTAAAATTTAGACAACTGTCAATAAAATTTTCATTTCCAACCGTAAAAAAAAATCCAAAATAGGATCATAAACCTGTCAACAAAAAAAAATCCCCTTAAACTTCCTTTTATTGCCAATTTACTTGTTCACTCCATTAAAATAGGCAAAGACAGAATTCTATCAGAGTCTACATATTTTTTTTAAAGAAAGATTTATTAGAGAGAGGTAGAATATGAGGTACAACAATGCAGACACACACACTGAGAAAATGATTGTTTACAAGATTAAATTATTCATATAGATAGTCAATTATTTTTTTTTTTTTTTTGCTTTTCATATCAACTCGAAGGAATGTTGATGATAGGAGGATGAAATTTAATGAATGCTATGCGATGTCAAGAGTCAACGGAAGTTGTAATTTTGAAGAAAATGAAAATGAAGTACTTAAAGTCGTATTTTGGTGGAAAGCAGCGAACGAGAAAAATACACAGAAAGAGAGAGAGAGAAGAAAGAGGAAAATGTTCAAAGCTTGGCAAGCACAAAAAGTGAATTTGTCAAAAAAATACAAAAGCTAATTATTGAAGTGAGTAAAATTTGATAAAAAAAAGGAAGCAAAAAAATTTTGTGTCAAAATTTTCAAACGCGGTACCTAATTTTAATTTTTTTTTTAGTTTTTTTTTAAATGATGGCCGAATCGAGAGTACGACATGATGAGGAGGTCGACGACAAAGTGGAAGATGTGGCGGTTAAAAGTCAAAAACCAATATTAAAATAGTCTTCAGCCTCGTCGGATGCTGTTTTATTATTATTGTTAGTAGTATTGGTACTGTTACTGACGCTGACCAGAAATTGATCCACTTTAAAAAAATTGGAAGGAAGGATTTTTTGTTTAATTTTGCGATTTTTTAACCAACAAATTAAAAAAAAATGGGAAAACTTAAAAAAAGACACTGCTAGACACGTAACAGTTTCTCAAAAAAAAACAAAAAAAAACTTAAAAGCACATTGACAGAAAAAAATTTCCCGCTAAAAATTCAAAAAAACTTACTTGAATATCCGATTGTGAGCACGTCAGCTGGTAACGAGCCCCGTCTCTTCGACAGCGGATTCTCATTTCGTGTCGTTTGTTCGCCAGCTGCCCTTTTAATGCGCAACCACGTACTGCCGCTCGTACTGGCACCTTCGAGCAAAATTTGTTCAGGCCCTCCCGATGATCGACGACGCAAAATTTTACTCTTATTCCGTCGTTTCCCGTTGCTGGAACGCAAACTGGCGGGATCTACGGGCACCGAACTGCGTCTTTGGATGTTGGCGTAATGCGGATATTCGCTGCTAACGGAAGTGGTTGTTGTCGCGGTGTTCGGGGTCGATGGTTCGAGGAATTCTGTGGCGTCTGGAGGGTAAGGCATAAATTTTTTTTTGGAAGGGAAAGGGGAATTTTTTCTACTTACTCATGGAAATCACCTCAGCTGGCATCGATCCACGACGCAATTTGTCGTCAGTTTTGACAAACAACCCCATTGGCTCGATATCGGAAGATTTTCCCGCCGACATGGGTGGTAAAGCGACAGTTACGGGAGCGGATCCTCTTCGTCTTGAAGAATTTTTCCGCATTTTTGTCGGATCGAGATTCTCTTTTTGTGGCAGTGCGGCGCACAAATTGGCAAGTTTGCTGCTCCGATCTGCGGAAGTGACGTCAGATTGTTTTCGTTTGACACTTTCCTTCTTCGTGGCGACAACAGCAGCTGGGTTTCGACTAAAATCGACGTCAATATGCGATCCGGAGGACGAACTTGTGCTGCGACTTTCGACAAGAGCTTCGGGGCAGGCGCCCAGCTCGGCGGTCGATGACATGTAACGCGTTCGCACGTAGGGCTGCAACGGCGGGAACGTTTGTTGGCGCACCAAGTGCTTCGATGTCGTCATGATGCCCAAGGTATTGCACGTATTGGCGCTCGAGGCACCGTGAAGCACCAAATTGAGGCGATCGGCATGCGCGCTATCCGACATTGAAGCGATCGAACAATCAGGCAGCAAATTTTCCGCACTCAGAGGGCGTTCCTTCTCCGTACTGCCAGCTGACGAGCGCCGTGGGCCACTATCGCTGTCCGACGATAAAATCGATAACGAGTCTTGGTCGAATTTGATATGATCATGTTCCTCGTATTCCTGTATTGCGTGCGGAGGGCTATTGTCCTTCGGTGGTAAAATTATTTTCGGTACGTTATGCAACGGCACCGACATCCTTCGATCTTTCGCCAAGTTACGAGATGCGAATCCGCCCGGAACTTGCAACGAACTACGTCGCACCACGTACGGCGGCAACACAATTTGCGGCAAAAGCGTTTCCGAGCTATCCGAGATGTCGAGACACGGTTCGTCAATTTCCGCTTCGTCAACATCGTCGAACATTTCGGCATCGGAAATTTCGGTTCTTGTCTCTTCCGCAATTTCAGCCTGCAATCGACATTCCCACTGATTCTGGTTGTATTTCAGGTGTCGCATCATCTTGTACGAGAGGTCAGTCTTCAAGAAGCGATGCCACTCATCCATCAACGGCGTCACGACAAATTTGAAGAATCCACATTGGATTTTCGGCACCGATGTCGATTGACGATCGCACAATGAAGTCACCGGTAAATTCAATTGACGCTCGAAATCGCCTTGACGGAAAAATTCTTCGCATACTTTTTGACTCCATTTTTTGCTGATGTCCCATGGCCTGCACGGGTTACAAATATCAGCGCATTTCAGCGAGATTTGAAGAATAAAGAGGCGATGCTCGTGTCGCGTCATGTCAAGAGCGTCTTCCGTGTTCGCTGGGTCGATGTAACGCTTGAATTTTGCCAAAAATTCTTGTTGACGCGTAATGTCCGTGGCAAGGATCAAACTTTGGATTTGCTCCTCGAGCTCCGGGCGAATGTCTTGGATTTGTTCGGCGACACCACTTTCGAGCAAACATCCGATGGCGGAGCGCCAATGATGGTTTTCCAGTACGGAAGCGTTTTTGTAAAGGGCCGCGAGGTGATTTGATGTCGCGATCAAAAATGGCTGATTGACCCCGGGATGATCCAAGTCGTGCGTTACGGCACCAAGTAGCGCCGCCATAATCTCCAGCGGCTCCAAATGCGTGAGAATTCGTTTTTCCTGCAGGAAACAGTGCATTGCTTGTGTTACGTCGGTTGCGTGTATCGAATTGTGATATGGATTCGTGCTGTGGTAACCCTCCTCGATGAGACTAAATAGCTTCCATACTCTAACTACGTCTAGGTTAAAATGGTCCAAAAGGCCATACCAATGGAACAAGTGAACACATAACACTGGCAGTGATCGTCCTGGAATTTTTTTTTTTTATTTAAAATTTTTTTTTTTTTTTTAGAAAATTTCGAAAAATAAAAATTACCTCCCGTTACCGTTTCTAAAGTAAAGGCATTAAAACGCCAATTTCCAACGCGATCCAGGATGCATTGCACTTGTCCGTGCAAAATGTCATCCAAAATCGCCTGATCTATCGCTAAGTTACGTGTTGACAACTTTTTTCTTCGGCGCTTGTGCATCGTAAGGAAGCGTCCCGTGCACGCGTGTCGTCGTTGCGCATCTTGTCGCATGAGTGCTTCCAGTAACGGTCTATCGGTATCCGAGAGTCGACGATGCTCCAGCTGGAATTGCGTTGGTGCCGTTTGATCAGATGATGGCGATACGTCGGGGTTTGCTGTAAAAAAGAAAAAATTGAAGTTTTAGTAAAATTGAGAAAAATTTTATGAGAAAAAAAATTTTTCTTGCCAAAGATTTAAAAAATTATTAAATTTTGTCTGAAAATTGTTCAGAAAAATTTTAAGTTGTAACGAAAATTTTTTATTTTTCACTTAATTTAACAGAAAAGGTTTATTTTTGATTAAAAAATGATCAAAATTTAATAAAAAAATTTTTTACGGAAAAAAAGATGAAAATTTTTCAAATTTTGTCTAAAAATCTTGAAAATAATTAATCTAAAAATGTAAAAAAAAATAAAAAAAAAAATTAAAAACGTTTTAGATATTAAATTAACTTCAATACTTTTTAATAAAATTTTAATTTAGATTTAACTTTTTCACCTTAATTCATAATTTTTTATTACAATAAAATACATGTTTAATTAATTGAAAAATAATAATTAAATTATTTAATTAAAAATCTTTTTAAACTTTTTAACTTAACAAAATTTTCTAAAACATCAATTAAAATTTAATAAATAAAATAAAAAATATTACTAATAAAATTTCAAAAATTAATTTAATTAATTTTATTAAAGAAAAATTAATAAAAATCAAAAATTTTTTCTCGATTTTTTTTCAATTACTATTTTTGTAAAAATAAAATAAATTAATAAAAAAAATAAAATAATAAAAATTAATTTAAAATAATTTAAAAATATTATGAAAATTTAAAAAAATAGTAAAAAAGTAATTTTTTTCGAAAAGTCATCCAATGTTTAAAGAAATAATGAAAAATAAAAAAAATTAAATATAAGGTAATTTTTAAAAAATATAAAAAAAAATTAAAAATAAGTAAATTTTTGTCCAAAACTCATACAAGAAAAAATAAAAAAATTGACCAATATTTGCATAAAAACTTTATAAATTTTTCCACAAAATTTAAAAAAAAAATAAAGATTTCCATCAAATATTGACACACAAAAAGAAGGAAATTCTTGCGCATGTAACATTTACCATCCATGCGATAAACAAAAGTAGCAAACAACCGACTGCCGATGTAAATGTAGTATTAATAATCGTTGGTGGCCCAACAAACGCACACACACACAGAACTGAGTTGTAATATTTGCATTGCCATCAATTTCAATTAATTAACCGTTTATCTTTGTTTACAAAATGTCAAAGTTATTGCCAACGTCGTCGCTCAGTGTGCGGCAGGACAGTCGTCAGTTGACGACGACGAAAACACTAAATAAATAAACAATTAGAAACCCTAGAATTTTGCATCCAATTATGAAATTTTGCCGTTTGTCAATATATATCTGAATAAATAAATAAACTCCGTGCAGCAAAAGATCCAAATAAATAGAAGGATTTCGTTTCATCCGTCTCGAACGATGTCAGTGTGGCACGAGGAATGCAGAAAAAAAAAGTTTTCTTTATTACACGTATTATTTTTGCATACTAAATAACTAGCTGGCTGCCTTTTTTTTGCTGCTGCACAGGAAAATATTTAGGTTAAAACGGATTGTTGTTCAAGAAAAGTTAAAGTTGCATACAGTGATTAAATGAAGATTTATCGTAAGAACTGTTATTTATTGCCAACGAACGTGTTTCTAGTCAATTCTCGGCTGTCTATTGGGCAATGCACGCGTTTGTGTGTGTTGATAATCTAAAACCACAAATTTCAATTAATAAAGTTTATGCATTTAATTTGGAGATTGTGTTGCATGTCCGCATGCCTAGTTAAGAAATTTCTTCTTTCTTCATGTTTCTTTCTTCCAATTGAATGATGAGTAATGTTTGGTCAGAAAAAATATTTTTTGGTTTTGCGTTTTAATGTAAATTAAAAAGTTTTCTCGATTTTCCACAATTTTCTAAGAATTTTCCGAGGTTTTCCACAAGTTTTCACTTTTTCGTGTTGAAAGAGATTTTGATGAGCAATTTTACGATTCATATTTTTTTTTAATTTTCACTTTTTTTTAAATTTTCTGAGTTTTCCCAAATTTAATAAATTTTCCGGAATTTCCACGAAAATTGCTTATTAAAAAAATTGCTTACAAGACTATTAAATACATCAAAAGATTTTAAGTTTTTTGAAATTTTCCAAAATCTCAACATTTTTCCTAAATTTTCCACAATTTCCCTAAATAATTTTCCAGAATTCCCAAAAATTTTTACTTTGCAAATTGCTTACAAGACTCTTAAAAACATTAAAAGATTTTAAATTCATTAAATTTTTCACAAAATTTCAAAACTTTCCACAAGTTTTCCCGAATTTTCCGGGATTTCCACGAGTTGTGAGTTTCCTATTGCTAATGAGACCTCAAGACGTAACAATTTTAATTTTTTACAGAATTTTCTGAGTTTTCCACAAATTTTCCCTTTTCTCTGGCATATAACCGCATTTTTTAATAAAAATTGTGAAATGTGGTAAAAAAATACAAAATACCATGCGCCTCCATTTCATACAGATTGATCAAAAATTGACGAGCTCTTGTCATGTTAGTCAGTCAAATGTCTGATTTTTTATTGAATTTCCCGTTTTTTGCCTTTGAAATGAAGCAAAAAAGTAAAAAAAAAGATACAGCGCGATTATTAACGAGACAACGAAAAGTGAGATATTTGCAAGGTATTTAGGAACATGGGTGCAAAAAAAAAAGAAGTAACACGGAGGAGTGAAGGAAAGTCAATAATAAAGGTAACATCAAAACAAATTTGTTTCCTTCCACGATGTTTTCTCTCTTTTTGTGAGCAAATTCCACAGAATTCGACTTGAAAAACAGTTTTTACTGTCTGCTGCTGCGAAAGCTCCGTTTCGTTAGCTTTTCTTTTATTTCGCAATAAACGATGCTAATTCCTGTTGATGCCAAGTAATGTGAGAATTCGAAAGCACATAAAAGCAGCATTTTCCGGGAAAAGTCTTCAATTATTGAAATGGAACCCCACATGAAATGTCATTTTCACACAAAAATTTTTCAATTGGAAGCTTTGACACGCAAAATTTATGTGTTTGCATGACTTTCAAAGGTGTTTTTAAGTAGCTTATGGTCCAGAGTTTGCACAGAAAGGGGAAATTTGAGTTGTTTTTCGTTATTTTATCGCTTGAGAGTTGTATAATTGGACAAAAACTATCAAATTATCACTCGAGGTTGCTGACAAATGAACTCACAATTGATTGATGTTGGTCTTAAATTGAGCAAATTTGATCAATTTTCTTTAAAAAAGTTTTCTTTTTGGGAAAATTTTACTTTATGATTCAATTTATTTTCGATTTTTCGTACATTTTTTTCGACATTTAAAAAAATATATATATATAAATGGAAAATATCCATTAAAATTCATATTTTTGTTACTTTTTCGATTTTTTTTTTCAAAATATTAAATTTCGTGCAATAATTTAATTTTAAAAATTTATCTATAAAAATTCAAGAAAACTTAACAATTTTTTTAGAAAATTAATCTTGAACTGAATAATTTTTTATTCTTAAAATTTTAAAAGTCTGTGATATCATATTTTTTTATTGAAATTTTTAAATTAAAATTTATTTTTATAATTGAAAATTAAAAATAGTTAAATAGTTAATTAATTTAGTTAAAAAATTATTTTAATCAAGTCAAAAATAATTTAAATGAATTTATTAATTTGATTTTTTGAAAAACAAAAAATTATTCAAATTTCGAATTTGAAAAGGATTTTTAGGAAAATTTTAAAAATTCATTTTATTGTAACTGTAAAATTTTTAAATTTTTAATTTCAAATTTATTTTTTTTATAAATAAAAAAATTTTAAAAACACTTAAAAAAAAACTAAATTAATTTAATGATAAAAATTATTTAAAATAATTAAAAATATTTTAAATAAATTCAAAATTTTAATAAATTTAATTAAAATAATTTTAAAAATGTTAAAATATTTTAAATAAAATTAAATTAAAAAAAAAATAATAAATAATTTTAAAAAAATTAAAAATAATAAAAATAAAAAATAATAAAAATTTAAATAATTAAAAATATTTAAAAAAAAATTAAATAATTAAAAAAAATTAAAATAATTAAATAAATTTAGTATGAAAAATTTATTAAAATAATAAAATTAGCAAATTTTTGTTCCAAAATGCACTCTAATACCCATCAAATTCTTCACGTTAACTTTCAGAACAAATTTTTTCTGATTGATAAACGACTCCGACAAAAAAAAAGTCACTCCATCACATTCCTTCACATCACACATAATTTCCAACACACAAAAAAAAAGATAAATAAATCTAAAGGCAAGCAAGGAAAAAAAAGTAAATGGCACGATACTCACGTATTAGACGAATATATAGTGAACTATCATTATTGTCCATTGCTGGTACCTCTGGAACCTGTAAATAAAATAGAGAAATAATGAATATAATATGGATTAGAATATAATGAAGAAGATCGGATTATTATCATCATTCAGGTATTTTATTTATAAGGCAGGCGATGAAAGGTTTTTTTTTTCTTTTTCTACATTAACACAAGAATAACAACAACAACAACTACTACAATTTCTCTCTTTAAACATGAAATGAGATTAGAGACCATTTGCCTTTGCCTTTCACTGAAATCCTATTTCACGTTTTTTTTGTGTGTGTTGTTCCCTTTCCCGGATTGCGTTGCGTTGCGTGCGTCCAAAGTCATTATGAGATTAATGATGACCCTAATTTCAGACCAATTTACTTTAAAAGACGTCCATTAACTGCCGGAAAAATTACGACATCGCTGGACAGGACACACGGCAGGTGCATGCAATTTCCAAACAGCACCACGTGCCACGACACAAAAAAAAAACATAAATTGATAATTTATTGCGTCATAATTTCTCGTGTCGTTGTCTTCTTTTTTTTTACTTGGAAAAAATACCTTCGGTCCCTATTTTTGCAATTTCCAATAAATATTTACACAAAAAAAAAATAAAACCGAGAGAAAGTAACACAAAATAATAAATTTTTTGAAAGTTGGCATGTGTGGCGGTCGGTAGTGTTCGTCACACTTGCGAACATTGATTAATTATAATTTCTAAATATTTAATATTTTTTTGTGTCTTGAAAAACAAACCAACCCACTCACGAGTGACATAATTTTCTGACGTCTTTTTTTTCTTCTCGTCGTCGTTTGTTTTTAAGACAACTTTTTATCAGAGTTATTTTTTGTTGTCTCACAAAATTATGACACACGAAAAATTCTTTCTTGCACAAACGAAAATTGTAAAAGTTACAAAAAAGACAAATAAGCAAGAGAAGGGGAACTTTTCGATGAGTAACAAACTCTTTTATGACAAATTAGAAATTTTAATTATGTATCGTTCAATATTTTTATTGCAGGTAAGGGACTCAGGTGTGTTTAGGTTTGAACTTTTTTTTCTTCCGAAAAATGGCAATTAAGGAATTGATTTTTGTGAACATTTTACAGAAAAGTATGTGCTTGTGTGTGAAATTTTGACATTGAATGCAAGTGAAAAGGTAGAAAATTGATGTTTTTAATGCTTGAAATGCCTTTTGGGATTGAGATTTGTTAGTTTTGAGTATTTATTGATCTTTTATTTGTAAAATATTGACAAGTTTTAATATTTGAAACAGAATTTTTGTATTTTAATATTTTTTTGATATTGAAAATGGCAAATTTTTGAATCATATTTAGTAACTTTTTGGTATCTATGATTTTTGAAATTATTTTTTTAAGTTTTAAATTTAATTTTTAATTTAAATTGCACTTTAGGGCTTTAAAGTCAATTTTTGAAAACAAAAATTAAATATTTTGAACAACTGTAATTATTTTTAATTAATTATTTTTTTTTATTTTTTTTAAATTATTTTTTTTAATTATTTTAAAATTTTGGCGATATTTTGTTAAATTTTGTTAATGTTAGATTTAAAATTTTAATTTTTTATGATTTTAATTTTAAACAGTTAAATTTGTTATTTATTTGAATCATTAAAATATTAATTATTTTTTTTTATTTTAACTAATTATTTTAATTTGTTAATTTTTCAAAAATATTTAAAAAAATTAAAATATTTCAAAATATTTATTTATTTTTTATTTTAATTAATTAACTTATTAATTTTTAAAAATGGAAAAACTCCCACCTAACCGCTATTTTTATTTTATTTTTTTTTGAGGATTTATAATTTTATTAAAAATACATAATTGAAATTTTTTTAATTTATTTAAATTATTTTTTATTAATTTTATTTTTTTATTTAAATTATTTAAAAATTAATTTATTTTTCAAAAATATAAATAAAATAATAAAAATGTTTTGTAAATCTTAATTAATTTTAATAATTTTAATTAATTAATTTTTAAAAACGGGAAATTTCTATTTTTTTATATTTCGGAAATTAAAATAGTTTGAAAATATTAATTTTTTTTTATTTTTTAATTTTTAAAAACGGAAAATAAATTATTTTCAAGCTATTTTAATTTTTTTTTAATTTTTATTTTATGGATTTTTATTTAATTTTTTTTTTTTTAAATTTATTTAATTTATTTTATTTCGAATTTTTTAATTTAACAAAAATTTTAGAATGTTACCCAAAAATTTTTTTTATATTTTAATTTTTTTTTTATTTTAATAAAATTAATACCGAAACTACAAAAAAATCAATTTATCAGCAAAATTTTATCACAACTCCCTAACCAATTTCCCCGTCGCAAAAAATTAACAATTACCGATATTTTTTTTTCCTGATAAATATCAAGGTTACACTCGGGAGAGGTAAGGTCATCCATTCATCATCATCATCAGAAATCGCGCAGCACACACACAAAAAAATCCCCCAATGAAAAATTTCGCAACAAATTCCTTTATTATGTTGTTTATATGCGTAAATGACACATTTTAACACGAAACGATCAATTTTTAATATTTTTTATTGTGTGTCAGAAATAAAACAACATTTATTTTCATATTATTGTCTTTTCACTTCTCTCACTTTTTTCCCTTGTTGTCAAACAATTTTTTTTCTGTTCTGTTGTGTGTGTAAATAAGCAAATACCAACAACAAAAAATGCGAAAAAAATAATAATCTTCGCATTCAGAAATGTGTAAATTTTTCATTTGTCATGTGTTTTGTTTTTTCTCACATAAATTTTTTTTTATATAATTTTTATATTTTTTTCATATCTCATTATTCACTAAGTGTTTTTATTTTTTTTTTCGACTTTCGATGAAAAAAAAAATAAAATAAAATAAAATCATGATAATAACTGCTTTGTCATATAATGAAGCAAAACGTTCTTCTTCATCGACGTCAGTTTCGTTACGTACGTCATCGTCGTTAATTTAATTATTATTTTTTTCCCTCCTATATTTCAGTGCGACCGAGCGATAGTTGCTGAAATGAACAACAACAACGGACGACGTGCTTTCTCCGCTTTATTTAACATATTTATCATTTTTTTTTTGTTGTACCCAACACTTAAACGAACAAAAAAAACTGCATGCATAATCTATCGCGCAAATTGCATGCAACATTCTTGTTAATTTTCACATATTTTGCATGCACTTTTTTTTTAGAAAACTCCCATTTTTCTATTTTTGGCTTGGAAAGTAATTTTTTAATAAAAAAAAACACGAATATTTATAAATAAAAATTTTTTTACGTAATTTCTAGAGCAAAAAAAGTAAGATTTTAAAACTTTCAAAAAAAAAATCTAGATTTTCTATATCAACGTTATTACATTACACACACAATATCGGATTCTACAAAAGGGAGAAAAAAAATTTTTTTTCTTGGTTGGTTGGAAAAACTGTCAGAAAATCCATTTGAATGATAGACATCGAATACATACAGAAGTGAGTGAGCCACGGCGGTAAGTATAGTGAGTTTACAAAAAGTTTGTCGGATCTTTTGGAAGACTTTTTAATTTTTAGATTTTTTTTTTTCGTGGAATTGAAACAGAATTTTTGATTGGTACGAGTTGTTGTTGTATTTTTTTTTGCATACTCACATACGAAACCCTTTTATAGACTATTGTCAGGTACATCCGTGAATGATTTGAGTGACTTACCTGGAAAGACAAGAAAAGAAACGGAAAAATGTGGGTTAAATATTTTTTTTTTATTTGCATTGAATTTTTAGAAGTTATTTTATTTATTTTATGTGGATTTTATGTGATGATGATGATAGTGTGCGGAAGAATTCACGTAGGAGGCGGAATGGGTAGTTTGTTGCTTATTAAAGCGATATAAATGGATGGCGACGACGACGAGGATTGTACGAGGCGGAAAAACATGAAGAAAAATGTTAATCTTCGTAAATGGGACTCGTGGGTCGAGAAAATGGAGAAAATGCTCACGGAAGACATAAAATTGTGCAAGTTGCAAGAAGTAGTAAAATTTGTGGCGACAAGGGGAGTTTTTAGAGAATTAGAATTTTTTTTGAAATCTTAGAATTTTATTTTTTTACGATTTTTGGACACAAACTAATATGAAATTGACAAAAAATTATACCTTTTTATGAGCGTTATTTCTGAGATTTTTAAATTATTTTCAAGGAAAAGTCAGCAAAAGTGAATAAATGAATATTTTGAGGTTATGTTCTAACCTCAAATTTTCTTAAATAAGATCATTTTTGTGTAGATTTTTGATTAAATATCAATTTTGAAGGTCGATTTTCGGTAAGTTTTGAATTTTTATAATTTCAAGTCTTCACTTTATGATTTTTTTTTCCAAATTTGGACCAATTCTTTAAGTAAAAACATAATTTTTGTAATTTTCTTCAAAATTGGGCATCTATTAAAAAAAAAATTATGAATTATTTAAGAATATAAGAATTCAATTGATAAATTCTTGAACATTTTGAAGCACTTTTTGGTACAAATTTTGTAAACTCTAATGTTTTTTTATTTTTTTTCATTAAATTAAGAAATTTAAGGAAAAATTTAAATTTTAGAAAAAGTAAGAAATTTAATTTTTATAATTTTTTTTTAATATTAAAGTAAGTTTTAAATTAATAATAATTAAATTTGAAAAAAAAAAAATCAGTCGAAAAATATACAATTAAATATTTACTTGAAATAAAAAAATAACTTTTAATTAAATAAGCAAAAAAATCTAAATCTAAAAAAAAATTTTTTTAAAATTAAAAAATTATAAAAAAAGTTAGATGTTGGATTTTAAATAAAAATTTAAATTTAAAAATATTTTTTTTTAATTAATAAGTAATTTTAAATTAAATCAATTAAAATTTTTAGTCAAAAAATTAGTCAAAAAATAAGTCAAAATTTTATTAAATTTTAGGTTAAAGAATTTTTAAAAAAATTGTGGAAAATTTTGTTAAAAAAATCAACTTTAAAAAAATTTCTCACTGAAAAATATTTTCATCCCTGATTTTATTTGAATTTTATTAATTTTTATCACCAATGACCTCAATTTACCTCAAAATATTGAAAAATTCCAATTGATTTCCTGCCAAAATAAAAAAAAATCACAATTCACTCCTCGTATACTTCCCTTGTCAATTATTGCACATCGCTGTCACACACATCTTGCACCAAATATGAGAAAAGCACCGCGTCATATCAATTTCCCATTGCCATCGTTCGTCGTCGTCATTTTCATCGTCGTCGAAGGAAGAAACAAATTTGCAACAATACCTTCGTATCTTTCGCAACAACAACAACAACGAACCGCCATAAAAAAGAGACACACACACAAAATAGCACTTTTGTAACCATATCCTGTGCATCGCAAGTTCCTCGCTCACATATGATCACCCTCAGCACATCTTCTCACGATAATAACAAAATAATGTTCACATGATGATGATGCAAGACGAAGCGAACATTGTCACAAAATACTCCGCTACCGATCGTAAAAAATATTTTTTTACGACGAAAAATTGCATTACCCGCAGTTTTTCTTTCTTTTTTTTCGTGTGCACTCTGCTAGAATCATCATCAGTTAACTTTGTTGCAATTTTTTAAAATAGCTCGTTTTTTTTGACAGCCATCCGTTTTTTGTTCGTTAATCATAAAAAGCAGTCCAAATGAAAATAAACTGCAACAAAATTAATAGTTTTGCACAGAGAGGTGTAAAAATGTTCGAGCGGCCTGCAATTTATTGCATTTCTATTGTTTACAAAGTAACGTACTGCTGCTGCTGCTGCCAGATCGTAATGAATGAACGGTAATGATTATTTACGGTTATCGTGAAAAATGGTAGCGGACTGCAGATAAGAAGAAAAGGTTTTTTTTTACGACCGAAAAGTGTTATTTACGATGCTTTGTTCGTCACGGACAGGAAAAAAAATTCAAATAATTTTTGGATTATTATTAGTTGTCGTCGCGCGTGTTTGTTTGACTGTCCAGCGGGATGACTATGGCTTTTTTAAAGATTCTTAGATTTATAGGATTTTTTTTTTTAATTTTGTAATAAAAATATTTCCCGGGCGAAAAGGATAAATCGCACAACTAACATTTTTAACAAACTGAGAAAAATCGATTTAAAGTTTTTTACGGTTTTTGAGCTGTAAAAATTTTTTTAAAAACTATTTCTTCATTTTTAAACTTACAAAAGTAAATAATTGGCCTATAATAACAATTTTTGTGCAGAATTTTTTTTTATCTAATCTCTAAGGGGTAGTTTTGGGAAATTTTTTATTGAGAAAAAGGATAAATCGCACAATTGCACAAAATTTCATATAAAAATGAGATTTTTTAAATCTTCCAATTTTAAGATTTTTCCAAATTTTTTTGTTCAAGTTGACTTTTTATGTAATAACAGAGCATAAACAACACAAAAACATGAACAAAAATCAATTTGGAGAAATTTTTATATATGGCTTATTACCAATTTTCATGCATTTGTGCGATTTATCCTTTTCGTCTATTCTTTCTATTGAAATAAAACTGGTATTTTTTAAAAATTTTTGAAAATCTCTCAATGTATCTTAAAATACTCGTCTTAAGGCATATTTTCTCATTCTTAACTCAATTTTGTCAAAAATGTCAGTTGTGCGATTTATCCTTTTCGCCCGGGATTTTTATTATTTAAAAAAAATAAATTTTCTTAAAAAAGTTTCTTTAAATTTTCATAGAGTGATTTTTTTAATATTTTATATTTATTTAATATTTTTATTATTCTTTACTTTTTTTTTAAATTATTTATAAGAAAAAATATATTTATGAATTTTTTGAAAAAAAATAAAATCAAGACTCCAGTTTTTAAAAAAATCCAAATTTTTTATAGGAAATTTTTTTCTCCTTTTTGGAAAAAATTAGTAAATATTAACGAAGTTTTCCTAATTTTTAAAAGAAACTCTTCAATTCTTGTTCATTTGATTTTTTTAATTTTTTTCATCTAATATTGATTAAATATTTTTATTTTTCTTGAATTTTTTATTATTTTAAAAAAATATTAATAAATTATTTTTAAAAAAATAAAAGAAACAAGGTTTTTTTTCTTGTTAAAATTTTTTAAAAAAAATATTTTAAATTTTTAAAGGATATTTTTTTCTTAAAGCCGACTTAAAGCTCTTAAAAAATTTCCCTTAAATCCTACAAATTTTTTTATAGTTTTTTTTATTTTTTTCTTAATTTTTTTAATTTTTTTTAAAAATAAATTTTGAAAATTTGGAAAATTTTCCAATATTTTTATTAAAAAAAAGTTTAAAATATACTTTTAATATTTAATTCCTTCTATTTTTTTTTAATTGAAAAAATATGTTAATTATTTTCAAAAAAAAAATTCAAAATTTAAAAAAATATATTTCAATTTTTTTTATTAATTTCCTATAAAAAAATTAAAATCTATTTTTTTTTTGAAAACTTAAAAATTTTCAAAAAATTGCCATATAATCCCAGTGGGTGCCTTATCCCGTCACGACCTCATTTTCGGAAAAAGCCGTACGACGACATCCAAAGACGACGACGACGACAGACATTAAACAGGAAAGTGTCGAATCCCATTTGTATATATAAAATAATCGATTTTCATGACGTCAATTCACATTTTGTGTGTGTGTGCGTCGTGTGTTTATCTATGCATTAAAAGTTTTCTCTCATTTTCATCTCGTATTTAGCGAAAAAGAAAGGACGACGACAAAAAAAAATAATTCGTACACGCAAACGAGGACACTTTCCGCCATACACACTCGCACACATCACATAATAAATATAATAGACTAACCACTTCACCATTCATTTGTTGGATTAACTTCAAAAGATTTCTGCGATAATTGAGGCGACGAGAAACTCCGGAAATGATCAAAAAATAAAAAAAAAATAATTATTTTACACAAAAAACAATTAAAATAATTTCCGTGAAATAATAATATAAAATTTTGCGCCCACCCGAAAATAATAATAATAAAAGGAGGGAACCAACGAACCGGAAGCCGAATATAAATTGACTCGCGACAAGGAAAATTGCTTGGAAAAACAAGTGCAACAATATCGAGCAAATATACACACACAAAAAAAGTACAACAAACATGATTTTCTGGAAACTAGGTCATTGTACGACGTACAAATTTCTCTCTCCATATTATTCCACAAATAAAAAAAAAGTGTACAGGAAAAAAAATAAATGTCCTTGATACGTGCTCGAAACATTTTTCTTTGGCTTTTAATGTGTAGGGTTTTATTGTCATTCTCATTAAGTTGGTTTTAAATATTGCTTTTTTCATTTCACTTGAATACCTTGGTGGTCTGTCTGTGGAAAATTTTGTTTTCGGAAACGTTATTTTCGGATTTTGAACAAAGAAAGATGGAAATGATGCTTCAGTGACTCTTAAAGTGATAAATTTCATTCAAGTATTCAATTTAAATTCAAGATTTTCTTTAGTATAAGGAGTTTGTTTGAAACTGGGTCCATAACCTGTTAAAAATTTAAATTTTTAATTTGATTGATATCAAAAAGTTATTTTAGTGAAAATTTCTTTAAATAAATTTATTTAAGCTTAAAAACTCAGGTTTTGTGGTTTTTATTAATTTTTTAATTTCTATCAGGTTATGGGACCCAAAAATTTTTTTTTTCTATTTTTCTGTAATTTTTATGAAAATTAGGCTCTAAAACGCGTTTTTTTGCAAAAAAACAATTCTAAACAGCCTCGATTCTTGTCAATTTCAAAAACAAAGCCTTCATAAACTTGACTTCCATTAAAAAAAAACAGTAACTCTTTTGTTCTTCGTATCGCAGCATATTAATGAAAGTGTTGTTACTGACACGAGAAAATTTAATCAGAGCATAACCTCAACAGATAAACAAATGAAAAACAATGTGAAGGTATAAAAGAAATGCCTGAAGACTTTTTAAAAGCTGGTAGACCGAAAACATCCAAGAAATTTTCTACAATAACACGAACTGACAGCAAGGGCAGAGCTGAGGGAATTTTTGAAATCGACACGTGAGGAAAATGTTTCAATAAGTAAATTGTTTTTTTTTTTGGCAAAAAAAAATTTTCAGGTGTTTAAATATTTCAATGAGGTATAAATACGTATTTAGTAGTTTTGAATAATTTGTTTACATTTTTAACGAACAAAAAGTTTTTTTGTTTGAAAAATAAATAGTTTTAAAGAAAATTTTTTATTTGTTCATTCGTTTTTACTTTAATGTTTTATTATTTATTTTTTAAAAAAATATTATTTTATAATGTTTATTTAAAATATTAATATTTATTTTAATTTTTTCTTATGTTTCAATAAATATTTTTTTACATTCAAAATAAAATTTTAGCAAAAATAATGAAATTAAATATTTTTTTAAAATTTATTTTTAAGATATTGATAAAGAATTTTATTAATTTTCAACAATTTATTGAAATTCATTTTTATTTAATTTTTTATTTTTAAAATTTAATTTATTAATTCAATTAATTAATTTATTTATTTTTAAATTTATTTTATTTATTTATTTATTTTTATTTAGTATTTAAAAATATTTTAATTTTTTTTAAATTTTATTTAATTTTAAATTTATTTTATTTTAAATAATTGGGTTTTAGATAAAAATTAGACCTTAATAAAATAATTAATTTTTTTAAATTTGATTTTTTTTAATAATTTTTTGTTTTTGAATTTAATAAAACAAAAAAAAAATTGAAATAATTTTTAAAAAATACTTATTTTTGAAATTTAATTTTTTAATTAATAATTTCGACGAATGAATATTTTTTTTTAAATAATTTAAATTATTTAATTAAAATTAATTTTATTAAAGTCTAATTTTTATTTAAAACCCAATTATTAAAAAAATTAAAATTTTTAAATTAAATTAAATTTAAAATCAATTAAAAATGCGCTCAAACAATTTAAAGCCATTCACAGAAAAAAATTCCCAACAAACTTTGATAAACTGGGAAATTTCCACTGTTTTTATGTTCGTTTCGTTTATTGACACAAAACAACAACTCAACATCGAGTGTATTCTCAGTATATTAAAATAATTTACGAAATTTCTCCCATTTAAATTTAAACAAACACCGAAAATCTAATCCTCCCAAATTAATCAGTTCCTTGTTCTTGCTGCACGTTCTGTCTCTGTCGCACTTCCCTTCCGTACTTTTGGGAAACATATTTTTATTGAACACATAAAACAAAATAAAATTGAACGTTACTCAAAAATTAGATTTAACCAGGACCTTTTTTCGGAGCGTACGAGTGTGTGCGAGTGCCAACTTTTTATTATTATATTCTTTAGTAAAATTGAATAATAAAAAGCTTTTATGTAGCCATCACCATGACATAATAAAATTTATTTATTTTTCTTGTGAACACACGTCGTTCGTCGTTGTGCAGCTCTAATGTGTGTTCTTTTGATATTTTGGTGTAAATTTTGTGTCGCTTGATGTAAAAAACAAGAGAAATTTTTTTGTTGCCATTTTTTCTAAAAATATTTAGAGCTCGTTTGATGATTCATTATTATCATTTCTCGTCGAACGGAGAAGAGCAAAGTTGAAAAAACTCCTGCCTTTTCCTTTCTTGATTACTTGCCAAAACATTACTCGTATAGTTTTTTCTCGGTACTACAAAAAAAAAAATTTTTTTTTCTGTGTATCACAGACCGAAGAGTCGAGAGGTTGTTAACCTTTTATTCTATTTTCCGTTTTTTTTTTCAGTTACATGCACTTTTAGTTGCATGCCAGTACTTTTCATACGTGTCGCCTACGCGTACATGAAACTGTCGGGCGGGTGAAACTTGAAGCTTTAAAAAGTTTTTTTTTTCGATCCATAAAACATTTTTCAACACCGGAAACACTTTTTGCGCTGTAAATTATGCGAATGTCGAGTTTTGCTGCTGCTGCATCGTAACATATGACATGACAGTTGTCAACCAAAAAAAAAAAAAAAACTAAAAGTAGACAATTGTTTACAAGGATTTTTCCGTCGTGATATGTGCCATGTTCGGCGTTCGTTAGGTAACCAGCAACCCGTTTTTGTGCCTCATTTGGTCGTTTTAATTCTAAATTTTTATTTTATGCATAAACGTGATGCAGGTGGTTTTACCTTGTCACACATATTGTACCTTACAACGTATATATAGATTTTTATTGATTTCGTGTCATGTCACATGACGATGATTTTTTGCTACTACAAGCACTACTATAAATGTTCTGTGTTGTTATGAGGTTTCATTTGACTTGCTGCTATTTTTGATTTTTAGTTTTTTTTTTTGCACTAAAGTGCATTTTTTTAACGGTTAGTTTGAAAATTAGACAAGAATGCCGACATTTACACAAAAAGTTGTTAATTTTGTAACGAAATAACTTAAAATCTGTTTCATGAAATTCTTTGGAGTTTTTTTGTAAATTGTCAGGTTTAGCCATAAGAAGGTTTTGGAATAAAAATATTTAGGATTTTGCATTGAAAAATAAGAAAATTTACAAAATAAAGCGTGTAATGTTCATTGCATACCTTATAAAATTTTATTCTATTTTGAAAATTTTATTGATTGCATAGTTTTAGGAGGTTAAATGGATGAAACGAAGTTTACGGGTAACAGAAGTTATTTATAAAATTAATCAAATGAAAAATATTTATTTTCTGATTGAAAAAATGCATTTTTAAAATGATTTTAATCATATCAAAAATGCGTTTTGATATGAAAGTTGTTTTCTCGAAAGGAAAAACTTTGATCTATTGATAAAAATTTCTTTTGTATAGACTTCTGGCACATAAACTCGATTCCTTTGATGATAATATATGACAAAAAATAATTTTTAAAAGCATTTATGGTTCAGAAACTCTCAAAGATTTTTAATAATTTTAAAAAATCGAACGATATTGATATTGATAAATAATGAGAAATAAAAAAATAAAGGAAAATATTTTAAAAATTATTTTTAAAATTTATTTTTAATTTATTATTTTAAGTGAAATTTTTTAAATTAATTAAATTAAATAAATAATTTAATAATTAAATTTTTTTGATTTTTTTAATAAAAATATTAAAAAATATTTTTAAAAAATTTTAAAAATATTTTTAATTTTTTTTTTTAAAAAATTTTCAAAATTAATTAATTAATTAAAAAAAATTTAATAATAATAGAAGTTGTTTTAAATAAAATATTTAAAAAATATTTTTTTTTTTATTATTATTTCAGGTAAAAATCGATCTTTTTTATAAAAAACTTTCAAAAAATCATAAAAAAAATTTAAAAAATAATTATTTGCAAAACTTTTAAATCAAAATAATTTTTTTTAACTAAAAATGACGAAAATGTTTATAAAAAAATATTTTTAGTGAAAAAACAAACCTGCCTTATATAAATCTCGAACAAAAAATAACTAAAGCAATTATTTAAAAAGTTATTCTATAGAAAAAAAAAGTGCCCCGTAACGAGAACAACTATCGACGTAACTAACAACTATCGCGTAAACGAACGTGCCTCTGCAATAAATTTCACGCGCGTCTTGTGTTTATTTACGAGATTCTTCAATTAATTAACACATATTTACCAAAATTTAATTAAATAGTCGTTTAATTTTGTGCACACATTTTGCGAGAACAAAGACCGATATGCCAGATGGGATAAATTTTACACGCCAATCACTTATTGTTACTCGTATTATTGCTTTCTCTCTCGGCTCTCAAACACATTTATTAAATAAATACATCCAACGTTGTAACATCGCATTGCAAGTTAATGAATATTGTATGAAATGAGGTCCGATTTCGTTAGATAATTAAAAAAAAAAAAATAAATTTTATTACAAAAAATCAAATAAAAATAAATAGAATTTTATTGAGGTTCAGGGTTAACGAGTATCAGCTGTGTTTACGCTCGACAACGACACGAAGCACGAGACACTGCGTGAAATGGCGAGTTGCGTGTGCGGAAGAAACGTGAAAAGAGCAACGGTCATCAGGTGTTAATCTGCAAAGTAAACAAACAAACAACGGACCAAAATTTGTGTAAATATTGAAATTAAAAGTGTCAGTGAGGTGTGCGAGTGCTCATGTCATCGAACTAGTTTATTTATTGCGGGCTTTACGCGTAAATTAAACAAAAGACAAAATTTTTACGACAGGGAAAAAGTTTTTTTTTATCATTGTGAGCATCTCGCATCGAGTGATCGATCGTTCTTCTACATTTTTTTTTCAACGTGTACTCGTCTTCTGTTCAAGTGCACTTGCTTACTCTTTTTTGCTACACGCACGGTTTTTTTACATGATTGATTTTTACAGGGCCTTGGATGCTTTAAATTGCTTGTAGACGGTGACATTTTTTTGCGATTTTTATAATTTTTTTTAAATTTTTTTAAAATTTTTTTTTTTTTTTTTAAAAAATAAAATTTTTTTTTTAAATTTGGCTTAAAATTAATGAAAAAATAGACAAAAAAAAATTAAAATTTTTTGAATTGAATCAGAATTTGACAAAAAAATTAAAAAAAATAAAAGTAAAAAAAAAATAAATTAAAAACTTTTTTGATATTCTAAAAATTTTGTAAAAAAAAAATAATTAAAATTTTTAAAATTGAACCTTTTTAAAATGAATAAATTTCAGTTAAATTTAAAAAAAAAATATTTTTTTTATTTATTTTTTAAAATCTTCTTTAAAGAAAAAATAGAAAAAAAAATCATGAAAAATTATTAAATTTTTAAAAAATATTATGTAATATTTTACAAATTTTCCTAAATGAGCTAAATTGAAAAATAAAAATTACGCAAAAATTTCAAAAATTATATAAAAAGCTTTATTTGTTTATTTTTTTTAATTTTATTTATTTTTTAAAGAATATTTTGAAAAAAAAAGTGAAAAAAAAAATGTTCTCGTAATATAAATATTACATATTATGAGATAAAAAAAAATTAAATAATTTAAAAAAATCCTTGGTTATTATGTAATAAAAATTTATTTAAAGAACTTCTCACGCATTAAGTTCCTGCAAAAAAAAAGAAAACAAAAGTTTCCTAATTTTCTTCTTCCCCGAGCTCCGCTTCGTGACTTTGTGCCGTTTTACCAATTTTCACGGAAATTTCGTAACCCTTCTCTGGCATTCCTGACTTTTTTTTTTGGCACAATTGCGAACAAATTTGCGAACGTGCTCATTCCTCGTACACGCAACTTTTTCCTAAATACAAAAAAAAAGTGTTTGAGTGTGTGACGAAACCATTGTTCGCAAAAAACATTTTTTCCTCGTCGCGGACTGACAAACGCAATATGGAAATTAAATTTTGTGCGATTAAATTGGGTTTTGCACACAAACACTCACACACACACACGAAGTGCTCCTCCTCCTCCTTTTCCTATCTCGTGATGAATTTATCCGTGATACCCTGTCGTACATTGTATTTACCGCTCTTTCCGTGTAATCATGATTGTGATGATAATGTGAACAACGACGAAGGATGATGATGCCGATGACACAAAACCACAATTTTCGTGTACCAATTTTTTTTTTTCGTCGAAGCTGCAAACAAATTGTGATTTTCCCCTTTTTTGCCGCATGTGTGTTAAAAATGTAATTGAATGTAAAAATTGCTAGAAGGGTTTTCGCCCAATTTTCAATCAATGACGCGATACGGAGCGACATCTAGGCTAGTTGATGTGCTAGCGAAATGAAAAAACGGCAAACACTTAACTTAATTTCCTTTTTAAATGTTGCTCATTACGGGGTTTTGCGATGAATATCTCTCTCGCTCACAAGCATTTTCAATTAAAAAGCAGCAGCAGCACGGTACGCAAAATGAGAAATAAAACAGCAGTTGGTCATCATCGCAGCATTTCCCTCCTAAAAATTTATTTTTATAACGTCGTTGTTGTCCCTTCAGTCATCGTTGTACGTCCCTCTAACGTCTTCCTTTGCAACATAAATTTCCATTTCAAGTCATTTCGCATGTCACGATACTCTACGGGAACTTGATACGCTCAACTCAACTCTCTCTCTCTAACAGTCGAAGAGTGCCCGATGGAGTGAAAAGGTATGAGATTGACCTTTTGAGGAGTCAAATTAATCTCTTAGGAGTTAAATTAATCCCTCAGGAGTCAAATTAATCCCTCAGGAGTCAAATTAATCCCTCAGGAGTCAAATTAATCTCTTAGGAGTTAAATTAGGCCCTCAGGAGTTAAATTAATCTCTAAGGAGTTAAATTAATCCCTTAAACCCCTAATCTAGTACCTTAAAGGGTTATTTTAACCCCTGAGGGATTAATTCAACTCCTGAGAGTTTAATTTAACTTCTGAGGTTTTATTTTAACTTCTTAAGAGGTCAAATTAACCTACTTTGAAATTGACCATCTTCAGTCCCTTCAAGAGGTTAATTTAACACCTTAAGTCTGAAAGCTTAAGAGGTTTATTTAATCCCTCAAGAGATAAATTTGATTCCCTTTAAAGCTAAAAGAAGTCTAAGGGGATCAAATTTATCTTTTGAGGGACTGAATAAACCTCTTAAGCCTACAAAACGATTTCAGACTTAAGGTGTTAAATTAACCTCTTGAATGGATTACTCTTTAAAAATTGAAGAGGATCAATTCCAAAGGAGTTAAACTAATCCCTTAAAGTAGAAAAAAAGTTCACTTAAGGGATTAATTTAACTCCTAAGGGTTTAATTTAACTCCTGAGGGTTTAATTTAACTCCTAAGAGATTAATTTGACTCCTAAAGAGTTCAATCTCAAACCTTTTCAATCCTTCAGGGCAGTACTGACCGTTGTCGCCAATGTTTGTCCTATTCATTGTTGGCGGTGATACAATTGACAAATAAACAAACAAAATAAATGACAGAACGTTATTTTAAATATTGTGTGCAAAAAACAGCCAGCTCGGCAAAAAGGAAGACGGAGGGAAAATAGCGTGACATCAATAGTTAAATCACATCAAATGAATTGCAAATAGCACTTCCTTATGTGTCGTTGTTGTCGTCGTCGTCGTCGACTGTTTGCGTTGAAATGTCACTCGTACGACAACATTAACAAACCGACAACGACAAAAGTAAATATTTTGCTACTTTTGTGCCACGAGAGCGAAAGAGAGAGACGGAGAAGACGAAGGAGGAAGAAAAGTGAAATGTTTGTTAGTCCAAAGGATAATAAATTAAGTGCGTTTGTCGAAAGGATTGCAGTTTCTTGACAAGGCACACATAAATATATTGACCCAGTAACGCCATCATCATGCCCCTACCACGTTCGTCATGTGCCACAGCTAAAGCAAGTATTATTACGAAAATGAAGAAAAAAAGTAACATCGAAGCGTTTCTTTAAGTGTTTACATATTTATTTTAATTTTATGTAAATAAGTTTAAATGAATATATGGCCCAGAATTTGAAGGTAGTTTATTCACATTCAATATATATACGAGCGTTCGTCGTTGACGTTGCTGTCGACATATACGAAACGTTCGTTGCCTATTATTATTATTATTATTACAACAAAAATGACGTGCAGCAGAGACGTGCGGAGGTAATGAAATGATGCAACGGGCGTAAAAACGGAGTTACGTGGAGCTAATTATATGATAAATGTTAAGTAATTCTTTCGTTTTGAAGAAAATTAGATCATTATTTACAATTTTTATTTGAAAATAATTTTAAAATTAAAAAATTATATCAAAACCTTTCGAAGAAACTTTTTTAAGTCTATTGAAAAAGAAAATTTTTAATTTTAAAATTATTTTTTTTTATAATTTTTTATTTTTAAAAAATTATATAAAAAACTTTCTGTGAAACTTTTAAAAATCTATTGAAAAAAATTTTTAATTTTAAAATTATTTTTTTAATTTATTTTTTATTTTCTTTAATTTTTAAGATTATTCTATTAAAACAAATTTTAGACCAGAATTCATTGAAATTGGGATAAACTATAATTTTAAATAATTTAAAAAAAAAATAAACGAAAATTCGAAAAAGTCAATATCTTGACAAAATTTTACAAAAAGTTTTTAATTTAATTTAATTAATTTAATTTTTTTTAATTTAATTAATTAATTAATTTAATAATTTAATTTAATTTTATTAATTAATTAATTAATAATTAATTTAATTTTCTTCATTAAATGCCAATTTTTACTTGAAAAACTTAAAAAATTCGTAAATGTCAATTCAAAAAATGACCGTTAAAAATTTGAAAATCGCTTTTTCGCTAATTCAAACTATTATTTTATATTTGTTTCTTGAAAAACTTCTTAAAAATCATCTTATTAAATAATATTTACAATAACTGTCATTTTTTTGCTTCAAAAATGTTATGACAGTAATAAAATTCGAAGAAAATCAAACTTTATGAGCCCTCTTGAGACATTAACTTACGACTCAAATCTTACGCCACTGTTCGAAGGACGCAAATTCCCAAACTTATTTCTGCGGCAAGTTATTTTCGGTCTGGAATTCCATATTTTCGTCGTCAAACCCATTTAAAATTATTAATAAATTAACGACTTCTGTACTCTTTCTCTCTCACTCACTCACTCTCAAGTACAAACAATTGTCAATATTTTCGCCATTTGTTCGAAATAAATTAAAATTTATTTTGTTTTTTTCACGAAAATTAACGCGTGAAAAATACCAGACACCTCCATCGCGCGACACATCTCATAAAAGTAACATTAAATTCAATTTGTCAAGTTTTCATATATACAAATAATACTGCACATCGGCATCGTCACCGTCCCAATTGTATTATTATTAGGCAACATTATTTAGAGCTTCTTTATCAACGTGGTCGTCGCTTGCCGAAGTTATTTTTGATTAAACTTGTGTATCGACTTGGGAATCGTCCAAATTATTGGATCTTCTTCTTCTTCGTCGTCGTGTCAACGTGCTGAATTTTTCGTGATAATGGCAGAACGCAAAACAAAAAATGCTGAGATGGAGGTCGTCTATTAATCCGCTTAAAGATTAAAAATTGTTGAAACAAAACAAAAAATCGTGTCGTTATCGATTAAATTAGTCGACAATAAAAGCAAAGCAATTCTGATCGCAGGTCAGTTATCGACAGACAATAAAAAAAAGTACGATAAAATATAAATATTTACATAAGCAAAAAAATATTTAGGGCTTGCTCGTGTTACCTCTACTCTGCTTGTACGAAATTTTATTCGTACGTGATTTAAAATAAAATACAATTCATGCAAGCTGAGAGTGAGAATGTGATTTACGAAGCTAAATTTATGTCGTCGTCGTGTATTTTTTTTTATTTTTGTATCGATTTCATTTTATCAGCAATTAAATTTGACAATAAATACGTTCAATTCTCGAGTACAATGGGAACCCAATTTAAAACACATAAAAAAATTCAGTGGAGACGCCTTGTTTTTTTGAAAAATTTTAAAAAATTTCAATGTTTTTTTCCACTGCTTCTTTTTTGTTATGCATTTCTGCGTATTGTTACGTGGCGTAATACTCGCAAACGTGTTAAAATTCAAAGCAAGCTCAAGGTTTATATAGAAGGTTCTATTAAAGGTTCTGCACTTGCATTTCCCTGCTCAAATGTGAAAGTGAACTCGTAAAATGTGGTTAACAAAGTACTTGTTAATCTCGGTGCTCGTCGCGATTTTCGTCATTCGAACGGATTCGAGAAAAGTTGAACGCGATCGCGAACTACGGCAACTAACAAACAAAATTGATAAAATAATTGATGCACATTTAACAACAAAAGGACCTGTCGGGGTAGCAGCAACAAAAAAGGAATACAAAGCTGATGGAAGTTTAAAATTACGACTTAAAAAGCGCCCGAAAGGGAATAAGGGCAAGGATAAAAAGGTAAAAGATGAAGTTGGATTAAGTCGAAAGGAAAAACCGAAACAAGAAAAAGTTGAAAAAACTAAAAAACCAGAAAAATTCCACAAAAAGCCTGAAAAATCCGAAAAACCCAAAGTAGAAAAGAAAACTCATGTGCCAAAAGAGGAAAAATTCAAGAATAAATACAAAATTCATCGTGTCGACGATAAAAAGAAAAAATCCAAAGATGAGAAAAAATCTAATCGAAAACTTACAAAAGAAGAAAAGAAACTTCACAAAAATTTGGATAAATTAGCGCTTAATTCGTATCATCGAGGTATCCCAACGTACGAACATCCTTGCCCTTGCCCATGTCCCACTTGCGGTAAGAATAGTCTCACAAAAGCACTTCCAACGAAAGAATTCACCTTGGACCACAAAACTCTGGCCCAAAATGTAAATCGTAAAGACGACAAAACGACGGAACAAATTGTGGAAATATTGAAAGCAGCAAGTCCTCATTTTGACAAAGTCAATATCCAGCTGGAAAATGTCGATTGTGCTTGTACTGAGAAATATAAGAACGACAAGAAGGATTCAAAGGAAAAATCAAAACATAAGAGGCCGGAAATTGTTTTAATTCAAGAGAAAGCAGTTTATGAGCATTCTGCGCCAAGCTATGAGCATCATGAGCATGAAAAATTAAATTATAAAGCTCCGTATTACGATTATCCCAAAGAAGAGTTTAAAGAAAAGTCAAGCCATAAATCGGATGATAAGAAAAAGAGTCATGAAACTCCTCAAGATCATTCTTTAAATCTCTTTTATGAGCATCTCGAGTCCAAAAAAGATTCTTCGAAGGATAAAAGACCAGTTTATGTTCCAAAAGATCATCATTTTTCATCTTACAGAGACTATGAAATGCCTGTTTATAAACCAAAATATTCTTATTATGATCATGAAAGCAAGAACTCATATTCGGATTATGAAAAATCGAAACCTCGTTATGAAGAAAAGCAAAAAGAACATCATTTTGATCCCTATTATAGCAATGAAAAGTTAAATTATGACTCAAAGTCAAACGAAAAAGCATTCCAAAAGTCTGATTTTGATAAAAATAAGAAAAATTATAAGCCAGCTGCAGATTTTGAAGAGAAACATTCCCAAGATCATGATTCAAAATCACATGAAAAGTCATATCATAAGTCAGATTTTGATCAAAACAAGAAAAATTTCAAGCCTGCTGCTGATTTTGAACAGAAACATTCTGGAGATTATCACCAAAGTGACTCAAAATCGTATGAAAAGTCATCTCACAAATCAGAATTTGATCAAAATAAGAAAAATTACAATCATGCTGTTCATTACGAAGAGACACATTACCACAAACATTATCCAGACACTCACGAATATTTCTACCATGAACCAAAATATAACTTAAAATCACTCTACGACTACTACAAACCCACTTCGAGTCCAAAATACAAAGAAATTTACGATTATTTCCGCGTCAACGATCATCCTTTCTACGACGACTCGCACTATACCACCGAAGATTACTCTTTTGTCTACGAAAGAAACAAAAACTTCAAGAAACCCGAACGCAACCGAGCCTCCTCGTACGAAGAATACGAGGATCCCTTCTATTCCAGCTCCCGACACGACGCATCAAAGAAAACCAAATTAGGTGCGAACTATTAAGCAAAGCCAGATTACGACGATAAAAATTACGCGCAAAACGTTCAACACTGGGATTATTAAGAGAGAGAAAATCCTTGCGATTTGCGATACATTTTAATATGAATAAAAGATTTTTATTTTGAAACAGTTTTTGTTGTCTTGTTATGTTGTGTCGCAACATGGAGAGATAAAAGAACGGCAAAGGACCGATTTGAAGTTTAATGGTTGTTGCTCAACGTTGTCGTAGCAATAACTGCTTAACTTTGCCTACAATTTTTTTTTTGTTATATGGATAACGATAATACTAAAAGGGGTAAATAACACTTGAGCGATTATATTTTGAGTTATTTCTACGGAAAATTTTTCAAAAAGGGATCTCGTTCGTAATGAGGTCTGTCTTAATTTGAAGAGATGCATGGAAAATTTAAAATTTTTAAAAAAATCGGGGAATTTTAAGCTTCTAGGTCCGACAATATTTCCATATAGAATTTTTTATTCTATAATTTCAGCCATGAGGAGTACAAAAATGTGAAAATTCTTCCATTGAATTGAAAATATTTTAAATTGAAGATCATGATTTTTTAAAAATTTTCTAAAGTAGAAGTTCTCAAGAGAATTTCAAGGAACCAAAACATTTCCTTAAGTTCTTTTTTTTAAATTTATGAGGAGTACAAAATTGTGAAAATATCTTAAACTGCTTGAAAATTGAATTTTTTCAAGTTTTTTTCTAGTTTGCAGAATTTCCAAGGAACTTTTAGTACTCAGGGAGACAATAATTTTTCTCCTGAGCAAACCAAAGCCTTTTATTATTTTTTCAAAGAAAATGAGGAGTACGAAAAAGTAAAAGAACCTTCAAATCTTTTCTACTCACATTTGCTTCAGCCAATTCTTGATAGTAGGATTCACCACTGCCACGTCTGCTGCCAATGCACATGGCACGTCGCAGTAAATTTGACAAAATTGAACATAATCCACATCTTTGCATCGCCGCCGCACGATGCTGGTCCACGGACGAACGATTGCTGTGGCTGTTCTGGCTGTTGTTGTTCGAGTTGTTGCTGCTGTTCTTCTTCTTCTTCGTCGTCGTCGTCGTTGTCGTCGATGTTAGTCCTTGTGGCGTCGTCTTGCTCGTGTTGACACGAACAACCACGTCCTGCTGATGCTGCTTCACCGGTTGAATCGCGACAATGTCACAATCCGCTAAATTGCCTTCACCCGTTGACGTTGTGGTGATGGCACCTTTTGGCAATTTGGATTGCTGGTGCTGCGGTTGTTGTCTTACGGCTGCCACTGTGATTGATTTTTTGTGATCGATTTGCCAGCTACAGTTTTTTTTTTTGATAATTTATGATATTTTTTTTTGTGTTTAAATAATTTTTTTTTTGTTTGCAAGAAATTTGCACACTACTACCAACGTTGAACGTCCATCACAACACGCACACAGAACGAAATCTAAATATTTTTGTTGAATTTAGTTTTTTATCGTTTATCATTTCAGCATTTCAAATTGATATATCATCTGGTACACATGTTTCTCGGCGGTATGGCGCTCTATGGTGTGCGGTGTGTTGTGTGTGTGTGCAAAAAAAAAAGTTATTTTTACTATTTATGTTTCATCGTCGTCAACAACGAATGACAACAACAACAACAACGGACGAAGATTTAGATCATCTAAATAATAGTTATTATGACACAACACATGTTGATTACTAACTTCACCATCACTGGCACTGGCAGTAGTAGTCATTGCTAAAACTTTTCTCTTAATTTAATTTTTTTATCACTTTTGTCGTTTTTGCCCGACTTTCATTCACTTTTTGATTTTGTATTTTATTTTAAAAACTTTGTTCCATCATTATTTTTTATTTAAAATATTTTTGATTATTTTTTCGGATGATCTGAGGATTTATTCAAATTATTGTTAAAAAAAATCATTCATAAATGGAATCAGAAACAGGACGACAACGAAAAATAATAACAATAAAAAAATCTCTTCAAGTGCTTGGAAAACCCATTGAATAGCAATCGAATCGTTCGTTGCCAATCACTCTCGAAACTGACAACTTTTCCATTTGCGAGTTGATTTATGATGAGGTTTTAACGGTGCTCGCAAGTAAAAGTTTTTTGAATGGATATTGACGGATTGACAGTTATTGACAGAACAAAACACGCAAAACTACAGAAGAAATTCATTTTTTCCATAATGAAAGATGATTGATTTTAACGGGAAGTATTGGCCACTTGCATAAACTGACAAGGCACTTGACAGTTTTGAGGTTAGGTCTTTTTTGACGTTTTGAGGGATTTTTCGACGAATTGCAATAGAGATGTCAGTTTTGGAGTACCTTGAGCTTTCAAAACTGATTAAAAGTTGGAAAATGAACTAAAATTTGACATAAATTTGTCATTTTATGGTTTTAGTTTTGTCAAATGTCAAATTTGACAGTTGAGGTCAGGTCAAGGGCACTTTTTAAAGATTCTTATTAAGGAGAAAGTTTTTAAGTTCTATCTTGATTTTGACTTTTTGGTTGTCTTTCTTTCTTTCAAGTTTTCAGAAAACTTTAATTTTGTCGAAAATTTGACAGATGTACCACGTAAATGTTAAATGTGACAGTTGAGGTTAGGTCATTCTTAACAATAAGTTTTCAGAAAACTTTAAGTTTTTTAAAAATTTGACAGATGTACCACTAAAATGTCAAATTTGACAGCTGAAGTTAGGTCAAGGGCATTTTTAAAGATTCTTATTTAGGAGAAAGTTTTAACATTCTCTCTTAATTTTAAGTTTTAAGATATCTTGCTTTCAGTTAATTTTTCAGAAAATTTCAATATATGTCAAAATTTTGACAGAACTACTAAAAAGTCAAATTTGACAGTTAAGTTAAAATTAACAAGGACACCATCGTGATCTCTAATAATTCTAATTGAGCTAAATTTTGACAGATATTTGTTTTTTTAACAAATCTAACAAATTCAGTTTATGTCAAATTCAAACCTGTCAATTATTTGACATAAACAGAATTTGTCAGAGCTGTCAAAAAAGTCAAGTATCTGTCAAATTTGAAGAAATTTAGAACAAAACTTTCTAATTTCTTTCAACTTTCAAATATTTTTAATTTCAAATTTGTCTCTTAGACATAAAAAAGTGACATCTGTCAAACAAAATGTCAACTAAAAGTTACTTGTTCGCACCTTAACTTTTTTATATTTATCAGCATCGCTGCAAATTGCTGCAAAAAAATCGTGAACTCTGTCGATCATGTCTTTTATTTTACAATGTCGTCTGTTTGTAATTGTCTATAAATATGGTAATAATCCACAATTACAATCAAAACAGACACATCAATTATTTCATCATTATTATCAGGCTATTATCTAACACTTGTCACTAACACCTCGGCTCTTGATCGATATGCAAGTTCTGCGACAATTACTTTTTTTCCTTATTTTTCGGTTAATTGTTGTTTTTTATTATCTAACTAAATATAGCAGCAACTCATCACTGTCATCGCGTCATTTTCCTGGAGCGAGAGAGATTTCTCGACAAATAAACAAATTTGTTTGGAACTCGTTAAAGCGAGCAATTTGTTCAATTTTTTTTTCTCATTTCATAAAAGTAAATAAATAAAGTTATGTTGTCGTCATATTTATTATTTAAGAGCTGCGAGTGATTTTAAGTAGGTTAAATAACTAATTCAATGATGTTGATGATCTGCCGTTTGATCTTCGTGCCTTTTGCTAAAAATACTGCATGAACGACTGATAATACTAATAATTACACACAGAAGAAAAAAAAATCCAAATACGTTACTCGATGATGTAATACACTTGAAAAGGTGCATTGTGTCATATCAATCTGCTACATTCATTCATTTGCGAGGCTTGAGAGCGAGAACGAGTGTCGAGAAATATTTTAATAATCTTGTAAAGTACTTTGCCGAGTAATTTGTACGTCTATCACAATAAAACACAAAACATCGCATCTCAAACAACAACACAACACAACAACGTTTGCATGCGCAATATCATTTAAAAACTGTTTCGTATATGGCACTGGCACGGCATGATAAATAATATATTTTATTTTATAACAAAAACAACAGAAACAAAAAACCTTAATTTACATGCAAATCAATTGCTCACAAAAATGACTTATTTTGCGAGATGAGACGACAACGACGACGACGATAGACGGGATAAGGCAATTTAAATCTGTTTATTACCTAAACTCGCTACTTCTTGACGAGGCGAGTTGGTTCACAAAGTGCCGTCAAATCAATAATTTTATCGCAATGTGAGGGATTTGTGTTTCGCACGAGTGGTGCTGATAAGAGATCTTGCGACATAATTTCTTTTGAAGAGGTTTCATAAAAAGATTTCACTTTTTAAGAAAAAAATTAAATTTTTAACATAAAAAAATCACGTTAATATATTAAATTTTAAAAATTTAATTGACCGTTAATCAAAATTTCTCATTTTTGTGATTTATATTTTTGATAAGGATATTTGATAATTTTTTACTATGAATCATAATGACAAATTTGCAAAATTAAAGAGAATTTTGATAAGATTTGCAAGTTAAAATTAAAATTCAAAAGATATCATTTATACTTTTGACTATAGGAAGAGTCAATTTATGAGTTTTTATGAATTATTCAATTAATTAAAAATTTGTTTTTTTATCAAAAAATTGCTTTGGATTTAAAATTAATGCATTAAGCTTAAAATATTAATTCGCACTAAAAATAAAAAAAAAACCTTTGAAAAAATAAAAGACCTTATAAATTAATTTTTTTGAATCATTTCCCATGATTTATATTTTTTATTGATAAAAAATTACCAAAAATCAACTTTTTATGTTCAAAGAAGAAAATTTTTGCCAAATAAATAAAAAAATTTTATTTAAAAAAATTATTAATTTATTATTTCTTAATTTATAAATTACGGCGAATAAATTTAATATTTTTATTTTTTTTGGTTAAATAAATATTTTTTAATTTTTTGTTTGTAATTTTTTAACGTTTTCAGAAGTTAAATGTTGATTCTTAACATTTTTTTTTTTAATTTTAGTCAATATTATTTTCAAATTTGAACATAAAAGTGAAGAAAAATCAAACAAAATCTCACAAAATAAAAATTATTAAACATAAATTATTTTGGTCACGTGACTTAAAAAAATTTTTCTTCGACATTTCAATAGAAATCGTCTAAATAAAGCAAATTTCTTTTGTTTTTTGTTTGATTTTATGGTAAAAAGTAATTTTCCATTGAGAATTTATTTGATTTTAAGCTCAAAAATACAAAAAAATGAAAAAGTCAATTATGAAAAATTTGACGAATTCTCAAGAATAACTTTTTCCGGAGATTTTTTTTTAAATTTTCTCTTCACATTTCATATAAGTGAAAAAGATGATTTGTTTAAAAAAAATTACAAAATTCTACATTAATTTGCTTAAATTTTCTTTTTTGACACTTTTGAAGTACAAAATATATAAATTTAATTAAGAAAATCAAATAAAGGTAATTTGAAAAATTAACAATTTATATAATATTATGTCACTTGTAATTTAAAAAAAATTTTAAAAATCGATCGTCAACTTTTAAATTTTTGTGACTTTGAAGCTAGATTATTCCTATTTTATATTATTTTGCTCAAAAAATTATTAAAAATGTTCAATGATTTAGATTTCAGAAAAAAAAAAATTAGTACCAAAAATCTTTAAAAATTCTTTTTCTTCTGCTTATTTGACAATTTTTGACCAATTAAAATAACTTTTAACCCTTAATTGCCAATTCCATCTCAATCATCCAACATAAAATCCCTCAAGCTCCAAATCAAAATTCCCGCGCATATTTCACCCAACTCCCCGACACGCGATTCCCTCACAATATATCATCAATATATACATTTTTTTATTATCAGAGTCTCGCTTGTTTAACCAAGAATTAACTTTTATCGCATTTAATCAATCCCCCAGCTAGCTCCGCGCGATATATGGTGATCAGTTCACATCAGCAATCCATTCATTAAGTGCTTCAGTGCCTGGCGCTGCGTATTGTGATGTGATGCGATGTGTGTGGAACGAAATCGAATAAAATTCAAATCCAATTCTATTCTTAGTTAACAATAATTAACAGTGGCTGTTGAAGCAGTTGAATATAAAATGATGTGCGGATCTATTTATTTATTTATTTATTATTTTGCCACACATTCGTTCGGGTACGGAGCATTGAATGACTGGTGAGTATAAAAATATATTTAAAAAAAATGTTTTTTAATCAAAGCATGCCTGTTTGCTTCTTTTTAATACTACACGAGAGATCTACGGTGATATTGGCGAGTGCGCGATTATATTGTTAACATTCCATTAACCATATGCATTCGCTACGTTCACTCAATTTTTTTTCATATTTTTTTTTTTTTTTTAATAAAAGTTGGTACATTGGCGCACACAACACAAAATAAATAAGAAAATATTTCCTTGAAGAGTCTTTAAACTTTTTTTTTTTTTTGCTTGTTTTCATTTAAAGAAAAAAAAGGGTCAGGAATTCTCTTATCAATGTTCGCTCGCTCGGATGGATGGATGGATGGATGTCAGTTGTGAGATGAGTGCCCTTGACCATTTTTTTTTTTTATTATAAAAAAAAATATTTTTTTTATAAATCTTCATTTTTTCTCTGATTCCATTTATGTCAATTTTTTTTTTATCTACGTACGATGCAAAAATTATGCTGTCTGGATTTTTTGTGCTGAAGACGATTTTATTTTTTTGTATGTAGGTATGGAAAACTGCACTTCTTCGGTTGATTAAAACTTTAAAAACATTTTTTTCATAATAATAATAATAATTCGATTTCACTCGCAGCAATGAATGGAGCGAAGTGTGTGTGTTTGGTCTATGCTACATTCGTGGAGTTTGTGACCGAGTCAGTGTGTAGAAGTCGTATAACTTTAAAACTCGATGGATTTTTTTTTTGGTGTGTAAAAATTGTAAAATGGCTAACTTTGCTGGATAAAATACGCAAGTCTCACATTAGCACGGCAAGACTTTTCGAATTATCTCACGAGTGACGTTCCAAAAGTAACGAAATGTACAAAATTTTTCACTACAATTGATAATTTTTTTCATGTATTTTTATTTATTATTTCTTCTTTTTTTGCCTTTTTTTCTGCTTCTTCTCGAGTTGTTGAGTATACCGTAACCGTGAACATACTAATACATTGATTTGAGTTTTTGTTCGAGCAGCGAACGGTGTTCTGATAGAGAATATCGCGCTGCCGTACGAGGAGAGAGAGAACCGTTTCTAGTACACATACACGATTGTTGTTAGGGTTGCCATCTTGAGTGAATTCGTGTATACATTCGATGCATGCGCACGAATTTCTCTCCCAGCGAAACCCAGATAAGTTTTTGAACGGTACACACACACACACAGAGACACACATGATGTGTGACATATGGAAAAAACTAGGCCTAGACAATTTTCGTGCTGTATGGAATGGGTTCATCATCATCATCATCTGCGACTGCATCTGAGAGAGAGACTCGGTAAGTCATTGAACATTACCTTCAGTCGTTCATTTTTTTTATTGCTATCAAATGTTCTGGAAATGCACTTTTTTTCTTCTTCTCCATCATCAATTCTGACTCAACTTCATTTTTTTTTATTAAAAAAAAAATTATAAAAAAATCTTGGAAAAACGGAAATTCCTTTGATAGGCCCTCCTAGAGGGATTCTTTATCACTTGTGTATCTATAGACCTACGAGTGACGTCACTCACGGTTACCATGAACAACAATTCAGGCCTTGATACGTGCGTGCTGCGTGCGATACACACATAAAAAAAAACGAAGAGAGTAACCACGCAGTTCAAGAGCGGTATCCAGTTTTACTGATAAGAAATTTTTACGAGTGTGTACCGCAATTCGTTGTACCTACGGAACATTTAATTATATTATGCGTTCGTTCGTTCGTAGAGCTGCAAAAATTCTATATTTATTTATTTATTTTTGAATGAAATTACTTCCGTATCTTTAGCTTGTGATGTGCGTCGTTGTCAATTGAAGAGAAATTGTCATTAAAAAAGATTTTTCTTTTTTTTTTGCCGGGAAAGGGTGAAGGTTGCTCGAGGATCAAAGGTAGGTACTATTTATACACTACATCATTATAATTTATCCAAATATTGCGTTGCCGAGGTATATTTGAATAATTATTGTCGAACGCAAATCAAAACCAACAGTTGCCAATAGTAATAATAATTATATATCCTTAATTAATTAGCCCCAAAATGTTTGTTTATTTACTATCTCTCTCTCTCTATCTATCTATCTATCTATTTTTCAGTATGGATCTCTGTGTCCCGTTACGAGATGATATAACAACTTACTTACACACACAGGAGTGATAAATATAAAATTCACATGAAAATTTCCAAAATTTTTCGTGTACGAAATGGTTTGATGGAAATTTCGGAATCAAATTAACAATTTGAGCTTGTTTTAATAAGTTGTCGTTTCCATTACATGTCATAGAGTCGCAATGAATAACTAACGGCAGCTCAGCAGAAGCAAATTGTTTTTAAGTATCTTGTTTATCTCAAATGCTAAATAACTGCGAAGATAAGGCGAGTGATATATAGAGAGTGAGGAGCATGGAGATGGATAAAAAATGTTGTACGTTGAATAACTTATGAATATGCATGACACGCAGCAATTCACTGGGACGGACTAGATAATTTCACCTGGGAATCGACGAGTAATGAATTACATCTCTATCTACAGCTTTTTTCTTCTTTTCAACGTATTTTGTAGGAAATTTGCGTCGTGTGAATGTTTCGAGGCACGTGCGAGGTTTTTCTTTCATAATATTTGCTTCAGGTAAGTTTTTTAATGATTTAATTGGATAAGTTCAATTTTATTTTAAACTTAAATATGTGACAAGTGTCATATTTTTCACTAAAGAAATCATTTTTTACTTTAAACTTTTGGACCCATAGACTTCGTTCCACTTGTCGAAAGTTTCTTCGAAATTTTTTTTTCGTTTTTTTTTGAAGAATGGAAAATATCAGACAATTAACATAGAAAAAAGACACATCACCTGATATCAGCATTTCATCAAAAAAAAATGGCATGAGATTTTTTGATGGTTTTGTATTAGTTAGGCCTAAAGTAGTCCAAAAAATCTAAATTTAAAACTCTAGAACGAACCAAAGTGTTTCTATGCATTTTTAGTGAAATCGGGTATGTCAAAGAGGTACTTGAATATACCCAAATGCACTAAAAAATGTCTAAAATCCGTTTGGTTCGTTCCAGAATTTTTAATTTAGGATTTTTGGACTGCTTTGACCTTTTCAGTATGAAATTGATGTTTCTTTGAAGTAAAATTAAAATTTGTGCTCATGAAGTATGCAATGAAGCTTACATTTCATATTTGGAGATTTTTCTTATTCACTCAAGGATTTTTACCATTTTTTCTGCGTCAAAACCTTCCTTAAGTCAATAGAATCTCATTACAAAAAGCTCCTAAGAGATTCGTGAAACAGAACTTGAGTTATAGCGTTACAAAGTTTTAATGGACTTTCAATTTCAGTTTTTCAGAATTTCTAAATGTGCATTGGGTTCATTTAATTTCTCAATTTTCGACAATTCAAGTTGCATCAGTCTTATCATTTAAAATTTAAGTTCTTATTTTATTTGCACAATATCTAGGGGTTTCAAACCTCAGATGCATTGTTAGTCTTAAATCAACTTATAAACATAATCTTTCCTGTAAATTAAAAAAAAAAACAAAAAAATTATCGCAACTTTCTTACCAATTTTTAAAACTACTGCGAAACATGAACCATTCACAACACAGTAATAAATAGGCACTAAATCAAACTTGCTTGACTTGACCTGACAAGAAACTTGCTCTATTCGATGTAAATAAATACATTCGTTTGCCAGAAGTTTCCTTCCAGCAAATTCCCTCGAATGGAAAATTTCGAAATGGTCTCTGAGCTCCGCCAAACATCTCCATTGCATGCCAACTGTCAGCATGTTGCAAAGTAATCGACATGATCGACATCTCTCGTTCGTTACTTGCAAAAATATTGCATTTCCCCCTTTTCTTGTACGCATGTCTCAACTTTTTTCCTGCATGGACACGAACGAACGAACGACAAACGGACGAGCATGTGTGTAATGATGAACAATTGTTGCGTCTCTCGAAGCGAAACCCCTATGTGTATCTTTAACGTTTGTTGTTTTTTTTTGTGTTCGTCGTAAAAACATCCTTCTTCTGGTTTGGTTGCACAGAAACTCACACACGTTTCAAATTGTTTACACTCACCGAATGTCATGTTGTTAGGTTGTTAGATATAGAGGTCAGGGACATTCTAAGCTTGTTTTTTTGTTGTTGTGTGAAATAGCGCGACGCTACGATGCACAAACTCATCCATCGGTGCACTTTCGCGTAACATTTCGCTGTTTTTGTTAGTAGATACATGTATTTATTTAGGTTTTAGCACATCTTGATTTATTTACGACGTTGATAATTATTGTACTACTATTAAGGGCGCACGAGGTTTTGACAAAAAAAAATGTTTTCTATTCAGGATGTAAAGTTAATTAGTTTACTTGACATGACTCGGCTCGACTTGTAGTATTTGCAGACAGATAGCAATAAAAATGAAGGGATGAGTGGTAATTTCCTGATTTTAACCAATTTCGCAGTTGTTGGGTAATTTTGAACAACGAAAAAATAAATTAGAAAGGAAAAAATGAGAACAACCAGGCAACTCCATTGAGTAAACTTATATGCATTCAAATTTATTCGGGACAATCAATTCAAGGCTTCGTAACATTACATTCGAATAAACTATGCCAAAAAATATGCGGGTCGATTATTTTTTTACGTTTTATTCATCCAATATTAACACACAAACATTATAGGTACAAAAAAGTGCTTTCAGTGGCTTTTTTTGCACGAAACATATTCAAGGTGCACTTTTAGTTTATTACAACTGAAATTTTTTTTAATGGTAGAACAAGAAGAAAGCCTTTCAGTGAAATGATAGTCGAAGGAGATTTGAGCGCATTTTGTGACATTTTTTTTAAATAAAAGGTAAGCTTTTACTTATGATTTTTTATTCTCAATTAAAGTTGAGTTAAATTATTTGGAGTTTAATTTTTTTCAGCAAATACTGATCAAAAACTATAAAGATATTGAACATAGGACTTTTGCCATAGGAAACCATAGAGGAAACCACGGATTAAACATTTAACATTAAGGACTTTGTCGACAAAGAAATATTCAAATTAATGAACAAAAAATCTTAAAAGTAGTAAAGACAACATGGATAAACTGTTTGTGATACGAAAAGTCACAGCGAAGGAAATAGAAGGCAAGGATTGATACTAAATGAAGAATAGTATACGGAGAACTCTTAAGTCCTACCATAACTACATATTTCATTGAAAGAATATCCAGAGCTGAAACATTCTAAAAAAAACTCATTTCCTTCAGAAGAAAACAATAATCGGCTTACCGACATATACTTATAACTATTGAACATATTTAAAGTAAGTATCAGGTCAGTCACAATTAATCTAGAGACATATTTGTTAAAATAGCAGCATTTTAAACACAAATCAAGCAAATAGGTGAGAATAATAACGAAAGGTAGACCTTTGAGTTTAATCAATATGAATTTTGGTAAGATACCATTATGGAGAACTATCGATATAGCTCAATGTTATAGGAAGATTTAGCAGTTGCCCAAAGAAATTCTACTCACAACGTAGAAACTTTCATAAAAAGTGATAAGTTATAACTCAAAAATTAAGAAGGACTAACATTTCAATAAAATTCACCAACAGACAGACCCATTAAACATTATGATGATCACTTTTCTAACACATAATTTCTTCTTGTAAAGAAATCAATATAGAAGAGAGTTATTGTTTCAAAACGTACAGTATACATAAAGGTACAAGGTCAAGCAACATTTTCATCTTTCAAGATACAAAAGATGTAACGCGATAAAATTTCCACACAAACGTTATTTTTTTTTCTTCTAGAAGCGAAAGAATAGAAACAAAATAATTGGCCGCTGTCAGCTCCATTTAAAAAGTATGTCATTGTCGCCTTACATAATTTTATAACAATACGATGGCAAAACAAAAACAGAACAATTTACATAATGGAGATTTAAAAATCGCTAATTTTTTTTTATTCGATTACGACATGATAATTGGATCAAGAATTTTTTTTACCTATTTATTCACGTTTATTTATAAACATGCAGTGCTATATTAAAATAAACAACACACAACATTGCAAGGGCTTATCGCAAGTCGCAACTTAGTAAGCGACCTCTAATCATTCATTAAAATTAAATTAATCCACTTGGAAAGATAAAGAGGAAAGGCGCAAATTGATCTGCATCACATACAAAACAAATGAGTAACGAATTAACAAATACTTGAGAAAATTGACAAATTTGAAACATAAATAAATAGAATCGTCGAGTGACGATGTCGACGGGCGGTGATCGACGACACGACGGGGGAATTAAAAATAAAACAATTAGCTCGACGTCACTCACGTGAATCGATATAGTATATTATACCACAGAAAAAAATCGATGTTTTTAAAGTAAATTAATGAGGGCTTTGATTTTTTTGTTGTTCGTTATGTGACAATTATGGCGTGTGGCAGAAAGTACTTATCAAAGTGGAAAAACAATTCTTATCGAATGAAATTGACTCACCTGTTGTTGTTGCCGCTGTTGATCCCCATTATTTATTGTTCTATCACTATCGTCGTTCTTATCACGCAATTTAATCATGAAGGAGTCTTTATTGCGCGGTGCACATAAGACCCACTTGTCGTTGCGCCGCTCAGCGGAGTCTGTCGTGGCTTTTCTGAAGAGCATGCACGTGGTGTGCGGAAACATTTTCAATTAAAAAAATTAAAAGCTGCTTGCGCTTACTATCACTCTGTTTACTTTGTTTCTGTTGGTTTTTGAATTAATTTTGGTTAAGCGTGTGGTAAGGTCATTCAACACGACATCGACGAATACGACACACCTTGTAATATTGTGGTTTCGTTCGTAGAACACCAAAAGCAACTTTTTTGGTCATTTAAGTAATAACGTGTACACAACTTTTTTGAAAGTGTTTTGTCCTCACTTTTGATTTATTTTTTTGTCACTAAATTCAACGTCAGTTTTAAGTCTTTTACAACAACTTCCCGCAACACAAAAAATTATTCTTAAAAAGCCGTCACAAAAATTAATAAAATCTGTTCCGTATTTTGAGAGAAAATGCGAGCTGAGCCCAAAAATGCGTTGCCTCATGCAAAGCACGTCAAAATACGACTGAGCTTCGAAATTTTATTTTGCCGCATATGAAAAATTTTTCCTCTTGTTTTTTTTTTTTTGTTTGTAACTACTACTCTACATACAAGACCAATCCATTGAGACGTTGCACGACTGAATGTAAGTTGCTGTGTTAGGCTGTGTGTCGTGCGGCGACGAACTGAATTGTTGGTGTGGTGACGATGGTGGTATATTTTATATTTTATAACAGCTGAATTAAATTTGATACGAAAGTCGATGGTCGTCGTTGTACCTTTTTTTTCTGTGTGCGAGGAAAGGAGAGGCTTCACTGAGCTTTAACTCATGATACGAGACCTCAATAAACTAGAATTCAAGGAAAATCATGATGCAATCGACAATAGAGTGCTTTTTGAGTAATTTGTTCTTATCGCGACGCGGCGAAATGTGAAAGCTTGTGCAATTTTGTAGAAATGAAGTAGATTAAAAACGTGAATGAATCACATGGTAGAAGAACTTTTAGCTACATTTTAGCAAGTTGTAAAGATAAATGGCACGAAACGTGAGCGGAATGAAGATGCGATGAAAGCAGATGACAAAAGACGAAGACATGCGAGATAAAAATTTATGCAAAAGGAAGCGGAAAATTGCGGAAGATGATTCTTAATAAATTTATTTATTTATTTTGAAAAATTATTGGAAAACTTATGAAAGTTCTTATAGTAATTTTGTCATGAATTTTTATAAAATTTCATTTTTCTAATTTTTTTAAGGATTTTTCATAATAAATTAAATAGAAAAATTTTTCTAAAAATATTGAAATATTTTCATAAAAAATTTGTTTAATAAAATTTAATTAAAATTTATTTATTTATTTTTCTTTTTTAATTTTTTCATTATTTTATTTTTTTTATAATTTTTTAAATTATTAAAAATAAATTTAATTTTAATTAAATATTTTTTGAATATTAATTAATATTAAATATTTTTTGAATATTAATTAATATTAAATATTAACATTCAACATATTTAATAATAGTAATTTTTTTAACTATATTTTTTTTAAATTATTATTTTTCTTTACAAAATTGAAACTTTTCAATTCAAAATTGGCTAAAAATTAAAAAAAAATAATTTTAAAAAAATTAATTTAAAAAATTGGTTCAAAGTGTACCAAAAATTAAACAATTTCGTAAAATTTTTAGATTTACAATTTAAATTTTTTTTCTAATTTTCTCATGAAAAATTTAAGCCTCACTTTTTTAAAAACTTTTTTTAAGCTTTTTAACTTCTTAGCATTTTTTTATTTTTAAAGGTTTCAATTCCTGAATTTTTAATTAAATTATTTTTTTCCTAAATTAAGATTTCTCCAAAAACATTTTAATATTTTAATAATTTTTGAAAAAATATTTTTTAATATTTTTATTATATTAATTAATGATTTTTAAAAAATTTAAATGCTTGTTAATTTTAATATTAATTTGAAAACTTTGAAATAAATTTAATATTATTATTAAATTAAATAAATAAATAAATAAAATAAATTAAATATTAAAATTTCTGAGAATATTTTAGTCCAAAATTTTTATTTAAAAAATTGTAACGGAAATCCCTTCGTAGGTTTTTCAAATAACAACTTTCAATTTTGACACTTCTAAAACCTTTTTTATCGCCAATGCACTTTTGCTCGCCTTTTCTTACCTCCGTGAATCATCAAACAGACAGACAACAAACAAAAAACTCAACAAGTAACGCTTTACGGTAATAAAAAGTAAACATGCGCATAAATCATCAAAATATTTAGTATTATTAAGACATCCTTTATCGTTTCATTTGCCTACATTTAACTAAAGTGACACGCAAACAGCTGAAGTAACATATGGAAGTAATTTTAAGGTACGAAAAAAAATTTTAAAAAAATTTTAGAAATCCAAAAAATTTAATTAATGCCACATAATCTATTTTGGTTTTGCAGACATGAAAACCTGTAATTAGTGAAAATCGAGCGAGTAAATTTAGAGAAATGGCTGGACCAAAGTATAAAAGAATCCACAAAGAGGATCCCGATTCGTCGCATCACCAAATGTACGACGAAGAGGCGTTTCGGGAGTCGGGCAAAGTCGAAATTATCACGACAGCGAACGAGGGAAATGCAATGCACGGGATCGGAAAGAGAGATTTGCTTTGTTACACGTCTTGCATCACAACAGCTGTTATCACGTCGTACTTTGTCTTGTCAATCACACTCACATTCTACAATCAGTGGATCTTTAAAGTGAGAAAATTCGAGTAAAATTTTCATTTTTTCCATGATTTTCATGAAAATTTCCTTGCAGCGCTTCAAATTTCCTCTTTTCGTGACTTCATATCACCTGATAACAAAATTTATCTTGGCAGCGATCGTTCGTTTGCTCTACAAATGCATCACCGGCAAGTCTCGCGTCATGTTGGATTGGAGGACTTCCGTACAGAAAATGGCTCCCACTGGATTGTGTGCCGGCATCGACATCGGATTTAGTTCGTGGGGTCTGGAACTTGTCACAGTGTCACTTTATACGATGACCAAGTCGACGACAATCATTTTTATCTTAATTTTCGCCATCGCGCTCGGTTTGGAACGGAAATCTTGGTTCCTGATGGCGATTGTTGTCATGATTTCGGGCGGTTTGACAATGTTTACGTACAAATCGACGCAATTTAACCTCATTGGGTTCTGTTTGATCCTTTTCGCGTCCTTTATGAGTGGCTTCCGATGGAGTTTGGCACAACTAATAATGCAAAAATCCAAATTGGGACTTCACAATCCCGTCGATATGATTTATCACATGCAACCATGGATGATTTTGAGCATTTTACCCATCACGGTGATCTTCGAAGGACGAAAACTCGTCGATAGCAGCGGTTTTTTGGATTCCCTGCCACAAGACGTCATCATGGAATGGGTGATGAAACTCTCGGCAGGCGCTTTTATTGCATTTATCATGGAATTGTCGGAATTTCTGACACTTTCGTACACTTCCAGTCTCACGCTGAGCGTCGTGGGGATCTTTAAGGAGATTTGTCAACTTGTGCTCGCGATAGAATTCAATCATGACTCGTTATCGCTCGTAAATGTCCTTGGATTGTGTTTGTGTCTCGGCGGCATCGTCTGTCACGTGCTAAACAAATATTGCAGTTACGCCAAGGCACAAGAAGAAACGTCGTCAGTATGCTACGAAACGTATCCACGTGCCGCACGTCGTCAAGCTGGCACCAGTAACGAAGCCTCGCTGCTCGAAAGTGAAAATTTCGACATTTCCGAGACCGATGACGAGAACGAGAACGAAGATTCGAATGTTATTTACGATGTTTTGAAGCGTCGAGACCCCCGCAGATAGCAAACGGACGACGAAACGGACACCTACTAAGAAATTTTGTGATTTTATGTGAATTTCCTACTTTAAAACCTACTAATTGTCGCTCAAACCTTTGCGAACTTTACATTCCAACACTATGGTCTGACCAATTTTACGTGCGCGTCACGTATTTATCAAGTATTGTTAACTTATTCAAACTTTCCGAAACACTTGCGAGCGTTTCCTCAACAAAAAAACATATTTTTAGAAACTTATAACGAAATGTGGACTTAAATATTGACGTTTACAACTAATAAAATTATGGAAAAATGTTTTTATTAATTATCCGGCGGTTTAATGTGCGGCAATTTAAAGTTTTTAATATTTCTAAAGATAATTTCCTGCGAAATCCCGTATTTTTCACTGGACTCCGCTAAAGAAGCGCCTTTTTTACATTCACAGATCGCCATTTCGAGTTGTTTTTGATACGCCAATGCCTTTTCTCGCAACGATTGAACGGGATTTCGATCTTTTTTCTGGAAATTTTGGAGCCTTTTAACATTTTTATCAATTTTAGCCGGGACTGGAATCGAAAATTCCTCGATTTGAGCAATTTTTGGCACTTCAGGCAAATTTTGAACCACAGGAACGATGGGAATTAGAGCGTCAATGAGTTCCATTTGGATTTCTTGAACCTCGTCGGGCTTGTCATCAACTACATTAGAGGTATTTGTGTCCGTATCTCGCAAATCTTGTACCAAAGCGTCTAAGGTATCATCTAAACTGGGCATTTGACTTTGGGAGAAGAAGCCATCGAGGATGATTTTGATACTTTTGATGTCAAGTAACGTCGCTGCCTCCCACAAATCGTTCAAATCCTTGCAATCGATGAAAAGTTCGCCTTTGTAGATGAAGCAAATGAGAGATTTGAGACAATTATAAGAGATTTCTGGTAAAATTATCTCGGGAATGAGCGATTCATAGGGATAAGAGTCAAAAATTTGCTTAAAATAGTCACTTGATGAGGATAAAATCGATCGATGGCAGTGAATTTCCTTTCCTTCGGTCTAAAAAAATAAGTTTAAAAGTTAGAAAGAATAAAATTCATGAGAGAAAACTTACTTTTAAGACACAATCTGTGAACATCCGTTGATCGTTGTACAATTCGTGGCACAAATCCTGCAGGTGATCCCTGAATTCGACCCAAGAAAGGGTTGTTTGAGTCATTTTTCTTCAATTTTTCAACAATTTCTTGTCTTTTGAGCTTTTTTGGTTGTTTATCGTCACTATGGATTTCCTCTGAAATCCGTCACTAACCTCTAGTTTTGTTTACAAACGTTTTGGTGCCGAAAAATCATTCTTTACCAAAAAAAATCACTAAAGAATGGCAAATCGCACAGTAAAGGAAGCAAAAAACCTTCACGGGACAAATCCGCAGTACCTCGTTGAGAAAATCATCCGTTCCCGCATCTACGACTGCCAATATTGGAAGGAGCAATGTTTTGCCTTGACCGCGGAGCTCTTGGTCGATAAAGCGATGGAATTGCGTTACATTGGCGGCGTCTACGGCGGAAATATCAAACCGACGCCTTTTTTGTGTTTAGTTCTAAAGATGCTCCAAATCCAACCGGAAAAAGATATCATCATCGAATTCATCAAAAATGAGGATTTAAAGTACGTGCGAGTTTTGGGAGCTTATTACCTCCGTCTCACGGGCTCCGCAATCGATTGTTACAAATATCTCGAGCCCCTGTACAACGACAATCGAAAACTTCGACGACAAAATCGCGCCGGGCAATTTGAACTCATTCACATGGACGAATTCATTGACGAACTGCTGCGCGAGGAACGCGTTTGCGATATCATTCTTCCTCGCATCCAAAAACGCCACGTTTTGGAAGAAAATAACGATTTACCGCCAAAAGTCTCGGCATTAGATCTCGACGACGACATGGAAGAGGAAGATTACGAATCATCGGACACGGAAGTCGTCGAAATGACGAAAAAAATCGAAAAATTGGAGAAAAAATCGAAAAAGGAGAAGAAAAAACGAAGTCGCAGTCGCAGCAGAAGTCGAAGCAGGTCGAGATCCCGCTCAGATTCACGCGAAAGACGCCATCGGCACAAAGAAAAGGAACGAAAACGCGAAAAACGGCGTCATGAGGACCGTGGGGAGCGACATAGGGAACGAGAAGACGAAAGAGATTACCGCAGAAGGGACGAACGGGAGTACGAAAGACGTCGGAGCCCAAAAATGTATGATAGAAGAGGCTCTCCTGATAGAAGATATTCGAAACATTACGACGATAGACATAGTAGACGATCTCCGGAGCGTCATTCGGACCGTAAAAGACGGTATTAGTGAGTAATTTACTTTATTGACTTCTAAAAATTAATTAAAAATAAAAAATAATTCAAAATATTCGAACTTTTAATACTTAATTCTAATTTTTTCTAATTTTAGCAGAGAATGAAGGCGTTTTTCGTGCAAAAAATCGTTTTTTCTTACATTTAAACGGCGTAAATTCAATTATTTGTACTCTAAAGCTAATTATTTTATGAGATTCGGTTGTGTCACGTACTTTTTAGCTATTAACAATAACATTTGAGTAACTAATGGGATGATAGAATCGCTGAAAAACGCTCACAAGCACCATGCAAACGATGATTCCAGCATAAATTACTGCCGAAATGACATTAAAAGCACCTGGAAAGCCCGATTCCAGCGTTGCCTTGTAAACTTGCGTGTAAAGTGGGACAGCTGCCATCGGCATAAGGCTCTCAAGTGAAGTTGTGAACGAATATAACTTGCCAATTTCGTTTCCTGACGTATTGGAATGCTCCGAAGTGGTTGCCAGGATGGATCGACACATGGGGGAGACCAATCCTTTGAGCAAAGTAAGTCCAATTCCCAGATAAAGGTGCCACGAGATGAAAGCCACGGCGGAAATGATCGAATCCAAGAAGCAACTCGAGAAGGCAATGATCGCCAAAGTCGTTTCTGACAATTTAAAGAACTTTTTCAAGCCGTACATGGCGATCAAGTTACCAAAAATGAGCGAAACTGTGTTAGTTGTCGCATAAATTGTGTATTTTCGGACGTCCCATGCGAACTTGTCGCGCACAAACAGGAAAAATACCTGCTGATTGCCTTCCATGATGAAAATTGAGAATCCGAGCGATATCATGACCATCCAAATGATGGCGCGATCGTGATTTGGACGCCGTTTGAAGCAAACTGCAAACATGTCGCGTACCAGTTCGAGTCGAAACAGCTCGCGGAACATCGAGGCACGAGAATCGAGTTCGCTCATCTGTTTGCTTTCCTCAATGAAGAAAATTGTGTACAAAAATGCGATTAAAACGGCTCCTGCGGCGATTCCAAAGACTGTTGTCGTGTTTGTTAAGGCGTAAATGTAGCTGCTGAGCCCAGATCCGAGCAAAAGTCCCACAAATAAGGCGGCTTCGACGACACCCATCTTCACTGCGCGATTTTTTTCCGTCGTGATATCCGCAATGTAGCAATAAATGCCCGTTATCATCGTACAAACACCGCCCAGGGTCGCTACGGGTATCGATGCGAGTACATAATACCACGGATTGATGATGTAAACGTCTGAAAACGCACACAAAATGCAAATTAGCAAATATGTGAGGAAAAATCCCAGCAAAGATGCGGTAATTATGGGTTTTCTTCCGAAAATATCGCTCCATGGTCCAATAAAGAGACTCAAAAATGCAGGAACGAGCGCCTCGACGAGCGATTTTGTCATTATTAGATCGGTGACGTAGGGTTGCACGCGTTTTTCGAGATCCTGAACGGCTTCGCTTTCATTATTTGTGCCCAAAACGACGCAATCACTGAAATTATACTTGAGCTCGGACACGCAAACTTGGAAAATTATTTGATCCACGAAGACAGTAGCTCCCAAATTGTAGGCGAAGAAGAGTAAAAGCACCACAGGCTCCAAAGTGAAGAAACGACGTGACGGTTGATCGCCATCCAATGACGCAGTAGCGAGAGTTTCCACAGAACTTGATGCTGATGGCTCACTCATTTTGCTGCGTGAGGGGCGTTTATGTTCCTTTTGACGTTAAAATAATCACAGATACTGAAAATATAATTGAAACGTTAGAAATCTTGTTGCGACTTGATTAGAATGCAAATAGATTAATTGAAGTTTTCTTATCAGTAAATTGTAACTTTTTGTCACAAAAGTATCGTTCGAAGGTCTCTGATTACGAGCTTAGTGGACTAATTGAAAATAACAAAAGAAGAAAGTTTCGTACCAATAATGGATTTTCGATTATGTAATGATACGTGGATCAGCTACCTGACTCCATTTACACAGGATTTCAGGTTTAAATAGTTGCCTTTTTAAAATTTTAATTGGTTAAAAATGTAAAAAAAATATCGAAATTATTAAAAAGAGATTTACTCCGTCTTTGTTTAGTAAATAAAATTCTTGAGGCCGAGACAAATATGAAAAATTTTTCCAGTCTCGTTCTTCTGATTATTTTTTTGTTTGAGAAATTTTCAATCAAATTAAATAAATTTAATCTATTTTTATAATTATTTATTATATATTATAATATTTATTAAATTTTATACATAATTAGAAATTATTTCAGGTAAAAATCGAAACTTTTCAAATAAAGTACGTAAAGCAGTAAGTAAAATATAAGGGAATGTATTACTTATGTTCGTTTTTGTACAAATTAAAAGCTATCAAACTCCCATCAAGTAAGCAAACAGCAAAAATTCAAAAAAATTGAAACAGAAGATATGTCCTTATTGTGGAAAAAAGCAATTAAGAAAGATTGGGAGCGCCATTTGCTCATCGTGCATTGAGATCGGTTGGATAACGTCACGAGAACATTTTTTATGGTGAATCGTTTGCCGATTGATTTGCCGTTGATTCATTGCCGCTTCAACTGAGCCTAAATGATGCATGAGTGCAAACTTCGCCTTTTCACAAATTTTACCTCAGAAATGTTCATGGGATGGAGTTTTCCTTCCAAAGCAGAGGAATTGCAGAGATTTGTATCGTCACACAAAAATAATTAATGCCTTGTATTAATGGCTTTATTGTTTTTGTCATTGTTTTAGAAATTTCGTCTTGTAAAAGGTTGAACTTTAAGTGGTATTGATTTACATCTCAGTTATGCGAATATTTTTTTCAAAGCTGGCAAATTTGTTAATTATTGACAAAACGTCTTTATTTTACAAATGAGTTTTCCATATATTATTTTTATAAAAAAAAACAATATTACTAAAATAAATTCAAAAAACTAATTTTTAAAAATTTTTTAAAGAAAAAAATAAATTTTTAATCATCTCAGTTAATTTTAAATTTTTACATACAAAAATATGAGGAATTTTTAAAAATTCTCAAGAAAATTGTAAATACATTTCATTTTTAATATTCAACTTATGAAATTTAAAACATTTTTTATTATTGTATCAACCTAAAGTCTTTCCCTGATTCCAACTCATAGTAATTTTCGTTTGAACTTTGTAATCAGAAGAAAACATCACAACAAATCAAAACGATTTGCCGCATTGAGTTGAAATTTTCACGAAAAAATCGAATAATTAGGTAAATAAATCCTCATTTTTACTTCCAAAGAACTCATTTTAATCGAAAAACTTTGAATTTCAGTAAAATGTCTCGCAAAGAAGCTCTTTCGCAGTTCATCAACCAAATCCATGGACGTCCAGTGGTCGTGAAACTCAATTCCGGAGTCGATTATCGTGGAGTTCTCGCCTGTTTGGATGGCTACATGAACATTGCTTTGGATCAAACGGAGGAATATGTGAATGGACAACTCAAAAATAAGTACGGAGATGCGTTTATTCGTGGCAACAACGTTTTGTACATTTCAACTCAGAAAAGGAGGGTCTAAAAATTGAGGAATAAAAGGAAATTTCTTACAAATTTTTTGGTTTTTTTTTTAAATTGACTTTTTAGAACAGAATTTCTACTAAAAACTCTTTGAAATGATGAAAAATACGAAATTTGAAGGATTTTGAGTCAAATAAGTCAAAGAAATTATCATAGTTCTCGAACAGGAACTCAAAAACTCACCTTCAAGGAACTTAAAATTATTTTTAGACAACAAAATTGATATAATTTTGAAAAAAAATCTAAAACAGGGATATTTTTTACTTTTTTCAAAAAAATTTTGCCTACCAAGTTATACTAAAAACCGAATTTTGACATTTTTATCCCAAAATATTAATTTTTAAACGAAAAATTATCAAAATTTAACCAATTAAACGAAATCACAGTCAAAAACTTTAAAAATTAACTCAAAAAATCGATAAAATCCAATATTGGTAACACTTTATTCAATAAAAATTTATCACATATCTTACTTAGAGGCTAAATTCATTGCGGAGGCTTTTCAAATATAAAGCTTTTCGTTGCTATTCTGCGATTTTTTGATCTTTTTCTGTTAATTTGTACTTAAACCTATCATTCTCTTAGTCATTTTTTTTTAAATTGTTAAAATTTTTGGTCGTTTCTTACAAAACTATATTCGTAAATTTCCCGTAAAATCGAGAAAAATTCAACTTAAAGCTAGAAAAAAATTCTTAGGAGAGACTACTTTTTTGGTATCAAGATGAAACCTTCTTCCACTTCTTCGGCGGGCATATCTGGCGTTCCTTGTTGCTGCTGCTGCGGTCGATGCAGATTCAGGGCTTCACATTGGCGCAACATTGCATCACGAATTTTGATAATTTCCTCCTAAAAAAATTTTTTTTATGAATTTTTCAAAAAAAATTACGAATTTCGGCATTAAACCTACTTTTTCCTTTAAACGTTGAAGAAATATCAGCTTTTTTTCTCTCTCTTCTGGCGTCATCTGTGCCAGTATCTCGTCTTTGCGTTGTTGCGTGTAAGCCAGTTCTGTTTGCACCTAAAAAATAATTGAATTTAATGAAAATTTTTGGTTAAAATTTCAAAAAAATGACTTACTTTTAAATACTCTTCCGCTTTCCGAATGTGATCGGCGTAAATTTCCTTGGAAATGCGACTCGTGGGATCCGGATCGATGGGTCTCAAGTGCGGATCGAGCATATATTTGATCGAATTTTTGTCGAACGACGATTCGCTGCTGTTGTCACTCGTGTTTGTCGTTGTAATTGTCGACTCGGACGAGCCGCTGCGTTTTGTGATCGTTAGACGTTCATTGCCTTGGCTGTTTGCTGCAACGAAAAATGATGAAAAATTTTTACAAATAAATTACGAGACTAATCAGACTGAAAAAATCCGCGAGCGTTAATAGATTTATGTGACGCTAATTGGAAATTATATTAATTTAATAGAGACGAACGCGAAAGAAGAAAAAAACGTAAAAATAAAGTCAAGGAAATCAAAATAACAGAAAAGTTTGGCGACGACGAAGCGTACAGTAAATAATCCAACAGCCTTGAAGGGAATCTGCTATGATCGTTGCTGCAGCAGCAGTTGTATCACAAATTGTTGAATTTTTCATTTTTTGTATCACTTTTGTCCTTTTTTTCAATTTTTTTTTGTCTAATTATTCATCGCGACTCGCTTTTTTTGATCAAATATGGCAAAATTCTCAACGCACGCGCGCCAAACTATTTTGAGAAGATGCCTCTTCTAATTTTTTGTTGTTTTCAAGAGATCACTTGTTTCTGAGGACACTCAAATTAAACCAAAATTGCATTTCATGATTTATTATGCAATCTTTTTTTGTCGTCTTTGTTTGTCGTGTAAGTAAAATTTCGTCAAATTTTCATTTTTTTTACATTTTTTTGGAATATTCGTTACATTTTCTTCTTTTTCATCGTTTGACGCATAAATTTTCGAAAAAAATGAGGACAATATATTTTTTTTATAAATTTTTTTTGAAAAAATACGAAAACGCTTGCCGATTATGATGACTAATTCATCTATTTCACGTTGTTTTCATGCGAGACTTGTTCGCGAGCCGACATCCAAAATTAAACTGAGGGGAAAATGAATGAATTTTACAGAAATTTTACTTTTGCCGAATGAATTTGCGGAAATTTTGGCCTTTTCATGTGATGTTTGATCGCATTTTCGAGAAATTATTGAAAAAAATTGATTTTCGAATTTTTTCGAAAATTTGAAAAGTAATTTCGAATTTTCGAAAATCGATTTTTTTGAACAATTTTTTGAAAAGGACATGAATTTTTATTATTTTTCATGAAAAAAATGACCATTGAGTGTAATTATTGTAACGAAATGTCATAGATCATTGCCAAGAATGTAATTTTTTTCGTGTCTATATTTAACTTTAATAACAACAAAAGTTACTTTACTTGTTCTCTTTATATATTTTTTTTTCTTTCAAGCTTTTACGGTTTGTGTGTCAGGATTCCAATTTGCGGAGCATATTTGTCAATCACTCATCTCGCACGTGTCATGTCGCGAGCATAAATCTAAATTTCTCGTTCATTGACCCAATTCTCGCGTTGGATGAGTCATCCGCGCGTCTCGACACGCACAACATATCATCGACATCGTAAACATAATTTTACACTAAACGAAGCTAATAATGGCAACGATGAAAATTATGAGTAATGTCATTTCGTTATGCTATGTCAAGCCAGGTGCAAATGCAATAAATAATAAATGAATTGTCTAGCACGGCGACGTACACAGAAAAAGTTTTGAGAGAAAAAAAAATACGAAACTAATTTGAATGAAAATTAGCCGAAAATTGCAGTCTAGTGGATTGAAAGTATTTTTGTTTAAAACCAGGCGCCACGTAATCTAAACAATCTAGTTAGCGAAATGGATTTTTGAGGCAGAAACAAAAATCTGGCTTTTGTTAATTATTTTTTTTTAATTTCGAAAAAATTTCGATCGTTCGAAAATTTGTAAAAGATCAAATCAAAATTTGTTCAAAAATCGAATTTAATTTTTTTCGAAGATCAGAATGATTTTTTTCGAACATCGAGTTCAAAATAATTTTTTTTGAAGATTCGATTGAATTTTTTTTTCGAAGATCGAGTTAAATTTTTTTTTTCGAATATTAAATAATTTTTTTTCGGAGCTCGTGTCGAAATTTACTCGAATATCGATTGAAATTTGGATCATTTAAAAATATAATGAAGGTCGAAATGAAGTTTTTTCGAATATCGAATTAAAATTTTTTCGAAGATCAAACTCAAATATTTTTTTGAAGATTTAATTGCAATTTTTTTCGAAGAACGAGTTAAAATTTATTCGAATATCGAAAAAATTTTTCGAACATTGAATAAAATTTTTTTCGAAGATCGAATTGAAATTTTTTCGAAGATCGAGTCAAATTTTTTTCGAAAATTGAATTAAATTTTTTTTCGAGGATCGAATCGAGATTTATTCGAAGTTTTTTCGAAGATCGAATAAAAATTTATTCGAAGAATTGAATTGAGATTTGTTTCGAAGATACAATCGAAAATTGTTTTTCGAAAATTATTCAAATTTTTTAGTCGTTAGGATCTGTCAAGATCAATAAGACAAAAAAATTGTTCGAAAATTCAAATTTTAAACCGTTAAGATCTGATCAGTCATTAAAAATCTCTCTGAGTCACGATGTCGTCGTCTCCCAATCTATCCCAACACATTTCTTTTTATTTTATATAACAACACAGAGATGAAGCAGAAGAACGAACCGATTTTTTTTTCATTGCGTTCTATTTTGAGAACTCGATGATTCATCCGCCTTTTGATATTGTACAAATATAAAATCAAGTAAATTCGTGGCGTACATTCAAAATACTATTAAATACATCTGTTCTACTGTTTTATTATTTATTTATTTTTCTTTTACTTGAGAAGCATGTTTTCCCCCGTTTTCATTTTGCATCAAAGTCGATCGCGGCGAAATGGCAGCGAGCGACGAAAGAAGTGTGTTGACCACTTGTTCGGGATTCAAATGATTGATCAACATCGGAAATATAAAAAAATTGTGCGATTTTCGAAATTGTACAAAGAACATCGCGCATATTTCGAAAGAAACCTTGTTTACTATTTATTTTTCGAACACACAGTCGTCGATGATGTTGTTTACGTTTTCTTCTCTAATTAAATTTAAAATATTTCTTGTCGTTTTTTTCGTGCAAAGACAAAAGTGTTTTCACTCTGATTCATTCTTCACGAATGTTGTTGTTTTGACAAGGTAAGAATTTTTCTCAAAAAATTTTCACTTTTTTGTTGTTCGAAGTCGATATCGAACCCACCTGTCATCAGAATTGTAAATGTTGTAACTCTTTCCATGTTTTTTTTTTATTTTAAATTTTTTTTTAATTAAATTTTATTATTAATGTTGTTGTTAATTTCGGTCCATTTTCTCAAGAAGCAGAGAGGAAAAACATGCGATCCGTTTGACTTAACGAATGAAACTAAAGTGAAATTGCGATTGTCATGGTTGTTGGCCATATTGCGTTGAAAAGTCGTTGAAAATAGAGAAGTAGCGTTGCATCAACAACAACGGTCAACAATTTTTCGATGCTTTTCTTGCTTATATTTTAGAATGAGAAAGAGATTTCCGATGGAAGAAGAAAAGTGTAATGAACTTTCGGTGATGATGCGACGACACCCATCGACGACTACAATGTATTGTTGCAAATGCTCAGAACATTAATTAAACACGAAAGTATGTTAAAAATTTATATTTAGTCGCAGTGAGGTGCAAAGTGAAGTGTTGATTAATCAATTAGGTAATTAATGATTGAATTGACGTTTTGGCGTGCGAGTTGGGAATTTTGTAAACAGTTGGGAAATTTTGCAAAAAAAAGAAAAATTTTAATTTTTTAATTTAATTTTCAATTAATTTTTATTTAACGTAAAAAATATCATAAAATTTAAAAAAAAATTGAAATTATTAATTCTTAAAAAAAATTCGAAAATTTGAAATTCGAACTTAATTTCGAAAACTCAAGTATTAAGCATATTTTTAATGATTTAAAAATTTTAGTAACATAATTATTTTTTGAACGCCGAAAAAACATTTGAATTTGTTTAGAAAACTTAAATTTGATTGAAAGTCGTAAATATCAAATTTTATTGAAGTTTCTTCAAAGAAGTAAGAGAAAATTTTTTATCTTTATAAATTTTATTAAGTTAAATTTCGAAAAATTTCAATTCGTAATGAATTTCGAAAAATTATTCAAATTGTAATTGATTTTCGAAAATTTGACATTCAAATATAATTTCCAAAATTTTAGTTTTGAATTAAATTTCAAAATGAAGAGATTCGAACTTAATTTTTGAAAATTTGTGTTTCAACGTTTTTTCGAAAATTTTATATTTTAACTTAATTTTAAAAATTTTAGATCTAAATTAATTTTCGAAATTAAAAAATTCGAACTCGATTTTCGAAAATTTGTATTTCGAACATAATGTCGAAAATTTTAGATTAAATTGAATTTCGAAATTAAGAAAGTCGAACTTAATTTTTGAAAATTTGTGTTTCAACGTTTTTTCAAAAATTTTATATTTTGACTTATTTTCGAAAATAATTTTCGAAATTAAAACTCGATTTTGAAATTTTCGAACTAAATTAAATTTCGAGATTAAATTGAATTTCGAAATTCGAACTTATTTTCGAACATTTTTCTTTTATACACCGCAAAAAATTATGAAAATCCTAGAAAATGATCAATTCTTTGAAAACGAAACATCGGAATTCCTCATCATCTTCTACTCTCTCTCTAAGAATCTCTTTATTGTTTGTTCCTCGATGATTCATCGAAAAATAGCAGACCAGATGTTAGTTTGCGAGAATTCATTCAAGAAGCTGGCAAGTCAAATCTCAAAATACCGTTCACTTGATTAATTGGGTTCAAAAATATCAAGCAGCATATTTGAAATAGTTCGTCGTTCAAATCATCATTCGACTCGTTCGCTGATTAGACGCGTCCTAATCACATGTCTGTTTGCGGCTCTTTGGTGTGTTTGCATTAATTACGGGCCGCGCGATGATAAATGCTCGTCACTCGAAATGTGTGAAAGGAAAAACACCGAGGAATCCGAGAAATGTTACGCGAGACCGCGAGAGAGAGATGACTCATCCGCGCATCGCGCAAGTTGATAAAATGCAAAAAAAAAAATTTTTCTTCTGACTAATCGCAGACCGTGCCGCATCTAAAAATTGTATTTTATAATTAAACTGTGGTGTTGTTACATTCGAAAAAAAAAAACATTTATCACGTCGCTCGATGCAATTTGCGGTTTCTTCTGTGGCGAAATTGTTTCGTCTCTTTTGTCAGTGGTGCGCGGCGTGCAGAGAAGCAGATGCATCGCGATAAAATTGCTCTCTTTTCGTGATTAGAATCTATTTTGGCGCAGCAGTTGACGATGACTCATCGTCGTGCACGGACCACAAATCGCGAAAAGTCAAGTCAACACGGCAAGAGACATTGTTTATTATTGCAATAATTATTGAAGAAGTGCAAAGTGACGAGAAGAGTTGCTTTGCTGCATTGCGAAATGGCCGAAAGTGATGATTAAGTCAATAAATCGAGTCGCGGAATCGTTCGAGGTGAGTGTTTTATTATTACTTTTCGCCAAATTGTAGCGAAAAATCTCTTATTACCGACAAATGACAAGCCGACGACGATGAAAAATGACAGACGAGGTGTTAGTGTGAAAGTGAAATGCGTGTTTTCGCGACGTTTAATGAAAAAAATGACTGCAATTGATCTGTTATTGCAAATTGCTTTCCAACGGGTGGCATTTTTTGCGTGGATTTTGTCGCGAATTGTCATATCGAAGTGTTTCACTAACCTGGATAAGGTCCTTTGGCATGCGCTGTTGATTCATCTTCCGTTGTGTATTCTGGTAAGGCCCAAGCGTTCTAAAAATGAAAAAAATTTAATTAATTTTTTTGATATTTTGAGAGGTTTTTGATCGATTATAGTCAATTTTTATTGAAATTCATTTAAAAACTACTTTAAAAAAGTATTTGTCAGTAAATTTTTATTGATTTCAATTTTTTGACAAAATTGATTAAAAATGTCACAATTTTAAACAGTTTGGAGCAAAAGTATAGAAACTTGTCCTAAAATTAATTTAAAAAAAAAATTAAAAATGAGGAAAAAATTCAAAATTTTTAATAAATTTGAGAAAAATTTCAAACATTTGATTAAAAATGTTTTTCAAAAGAGTATCTGATTAAATTTTTGGTCAAAATTGATGAAAAAAGTCAAAAATTTAAACAATTTGGAAGAAAAAAAAATGAAATTTGTCCTAAAACTTTTTCAAAAAGTATTAAAAATGACAAAAAAAAAATAAAATTTTAAAAAATGCAAAAACTATAAGGCGTATCTGTATAATTACGTGCCTTGCAACATTTGGAAAAATCGAGAAAAAATTCTAAATTTTGTTAAAAAAAATTTTTTAAAAATACCTCTGAGTAAAATTTTTAGCTGAAATTGATAAAAAAAAATAAAATTTTAAATAATTTTTGAGAAAAATATGGAAATTAGTTCATATTAGAAAAATCATATTAGAAATGAGTAAAAAAAAAATTACTAAAAATGATGAACATTTTCTTAAATAAGCCTTAATTTTTAAATGATTTTAGAAAAAATATATAAATTTATTCAAAACCTCATTCAAAAATGATTCGTAAGTAATTTTTTGAAAAAATTTCAATCAAAATTGTTCAGTTTTGTATGATTTCAGGAAAAAAAATACAAATTTTTTTTCAAAAAATCATTTAAAAAGAACTTTTGACTAACATTTTTGGAAAATTTCTGTGAAAATTGATGAAAGAGTCTCAACTTTGAATTTTGGGAAACGAAAATACAGAAATTCATTCAAAAATTAATTTAAAAAGAACCTCTAAATAACATTTTTTGTAAATTTTTGATAAAAATTTTTTAAAAAGTCTGGATTTCAAAAAAAAATTTATGAAAACTGCAAAAATTTTTTCACTTGAGTAAAAAATTTGTCTCGATTTCAAAAAAATTTTTTATGAAAACTGCAAAAAGTTTTTCACTTGAGTATAAAATTTGACCATAAATGACAAAAACTCCTTCAAAACTCAAAATTTCAAACAATTATGTGTAAAAACTCACCTTATCGACGTCAACTTGCAACGGCGTCAAAGCCACCCTATTCGAGTTATTCAGCAATCCATTCATCCGATCACTCAGTTGCGGTCTTTCTCTAATTTTGCGATCGAAATCCCTTGTCCAATACTCTTGCGGCTCACTACTCGTCGCATTCCGTGGATCTTTGTACATTTTCGAAGTATACGTTGTCTCCCCTACTGTATTCGAGTACGGCTCATCCAGTGTCGAGTCTTCATAGTCATCCGAACTTCTGTTACTCGGAATCTCAAAATTCAACGGTTGATCGCCTCCCGGAAACAGCGGCAGCAATTTTGTCATTAAATCCACAACTGTTGCCATCGCAGGTCGATTCGTGGGTTCTTGATCCCAACACTTTTCCATGATCGTTTGAAGACATTTCGGGCATCCATCGAGCAACGGCGGCCGATTCCCTTCGTGAACGTACCACATGATGCTACAAACGTTCCCGAGCTCATTAAACGGCTGTTTTCGCGACAACATTTCCCACAAAATGAGACTCCAACTGTACACGTCGCACTTTTCCGTGTAATTTGACGTTTTAAAGACCTCCGGTGCCATCCAAGCTGCCGATCCGCGATTATTTGTCATTTGTGTCGCCTTATCCGCTACCGTGCCAAAGTCACAGATCTTCAATACGGTACCGCATTCACGCAGCAACAGGTTGGGCGGCTTCAAGTCTCTGTGAATGAGGGGTTTTGGTGTCATCGCATGCAAATAAGCGACGCCCTAAAACGAAAAAAAAAATTTTTAATAAAAATTTTTTAATTTTTCTTTACAGAAACCTACTTCCGCACATTGGAGAGCCCAGGAAATCGCATGCCCAGCCGAATACTGAATATGCCGTTGAACATGCAGAATTTTGTAGAGCGAATATTCGCAATATTCCATCACGAGACACACATTCGGGCGTTTTGTGCATGCCCCGTAGAGCCTAACGATGTTTTTGTGTGAAACCCGAGCCATTTGACGAACCTTGAAGACAAGAAAAAAATTTCAAATTACGGTTCAATGTAAAATTTGAATCCAGGAAAATCACTTACTTCCCGTATAAATGTGAAATTGGACTCTAATTCGATCATTTTGACGGCAACATCGATATTGCGCCATCTCGCCCGATGCACTGTGCCAAAGGATCCACTTCCGACTTTCTAAAAAAAAATTATTTTTTTCGGAAAATTAAAAATGTGTGAATGGAGATTTTCCAAAAAAAAAATCACCTCTTTTCGATCTTTGTGATCGATTTCTTCGTAGGGGATTTCCGCGACAAATTGTGACACATCAAAGTCGTCGTTGCGTTGACCAGCCATCCAAAACGCGTTTGTTGCGGGCTTCTGTGTGAACGGGACTCTATTTTTCCGGAAAATCCTCGATTTTCTGCAATGTTTTGGTAAATAAAATTTTTCATGCAAGCACTTTTCGAGTGATTCCGCCGTATCGATGAACGTCAAACACGATTTTCAGCAATTGTCGGCGATTTCACTTGAACTCGGTTTTGTCTCGGTCACATCCCGTGCAATATTTTTTTGATTTTTCAATTAATTTTGTGGTTTTTAGTCATTTTTAGTACATTTTACGCGATTATCAAGCCATAAAAGTTCCTTAACGTCAAAAATTTAATAAAAAAATCGAAAAAATTTTAACTTTTAAATTTTTTTAACTCAGAATATCTGATTTTCTATTGAGATAAAAACCAGTTGACATAATTTTCCATTAAAATGTCGTCAATTACACAAGTAAGTTGATTTTCCTTAAAAGTTTCATTCAAAAAAAAAGTTTGCTTCAATAATTTTCTTTCGCTCGCCGATCAAAGTCCAATTTTGTATTTTTAGGACTTTACACGTTACGTTTTCTGTTTACACTCGTACATGAATGGCGAGATAAACAACAAATTTTTGACCGATTTCTTATCTTTCTTTGTTTTTTACAGCTTTTGCGTACCGCGGCGCGACCAATTTTGCAACGAGGCTTTTCGTCGAAGAGCGCTGCGGGTGCCCAAGAAGCGGCAAATGGCGGTTTTTGGTTCGGAATGTCCGACGAACAGAAGGAAATGGTAAATTTGGCGAAGAAATTCACGCGTGAAGAGATTATTCCGGTTGCGGCGCAATATGACAAGACTGGCGAGTATCCGTGGCCCATCATTAAGAAGGCCTGGGAGTTGGGCTTGTTGAATAATCACATTCCCGAAGCTGTGGGCGGTATGGATATGAGTGTTTTAACGAGTTGTTTGTTGGCGGAGGAGTTCGCTTATGGATGTACGGGCATCAAAACCGCCATGGAAGCATCCGGGTTGGGACAAACTCCCGTAATTTTGGCGGGAAATTTGGAACAACAGAAAAAATATCTCGGAAGATTGTTGGAAGAGCCTCTGGTAGCTGCTTATGGTGTTACGGAGCCCGGTGCTGGCAGCGATGTCAACGGATTAAAGACAACTGCGGTGAAAAAAGGCGACGAATACATCTTGAACGGCAATAAAATGTGGATCACCAATGGCGGCGTCGCAAATTGGTACTTTGTGCTTGCCAGAACGCATCCAGATCCAAAAGCGCCCGCAAGTAAAGCGTTTACGGGCTTCATTGTTGAACGCGAATGGGCTGGCGTGCAACCGGGACGCAAAGAAATCAACATGGGACAACGTTGTTCCGACACACGAGGCATCACGTTCGAAGATGTTCGCATCCCGAAGGAAAATGTCTTGCTTGGCGAAGGCGAAGGCTTCAAAATTGCCATGATGACGTTCGATAAAACGCGTCCCCCCGTTGCTGCAGGTGCCGTGGGCTTGGCACAACGATGCTTGGATGAATCTTTGAAATATGCGCTGGAACGGAAAACTTTTGGACAACCAATTATCGCACATCAGGCAGTCGCTTTCATGTTGGCTGACATGGCAATTGGAATAGAAACTGCTCGAATGGCTTATATTCGCTCGGCGTGGGAGACAGATCAAGGAAATCGTAATTCGTACTTTGCATCGATTGCTAAGGCTCATGCTTCGGACTGTGCCAACCAAATTGCGTCGAATGCGGTGCAAATCTTTGGCGGAAATGGATTTAATACTGAATATCCAGGTGAGAAATGAACATTTTTTAATTTTTTTATAAGGAAAAAAATAAATTTTACCTTTTTTTAGTTGAAAAATTGATGCGCGATGCCAAGATTTATCAAATTTATGAAGGAACGAGCCAGATCCAACGTCTTATCATCTCCCGACAAATGGTTGAGAAAGCATTGAAAGGCTAAAAGAGCATTTTTTGGAGTATTTTTGTCCGTTATTTAGTTTTAAACGCCCCATGGGTCCAACAATCAATTACTTCTTTGTATTCTTGCATGAAAAAAAAAATTATTAACATTTTTTTGTACTGAAAAAATTTTAAAAATAAATTTTATACTTACTCGAATCAATTTTTGTTCCAATTCCAATTAGAATTGTATTTAAGTTGCTTTTCGCCCAAGTTTTTAAGAAAAAATTTGTTCTTGGTAATTTTTAGTTACTCATTTCTGATAAGAATTTGCGATTTTTAAATAAATTTGTCTTTTTTAGATAATTTTTCATCAAATTTCGAATTTTCTGAAAAAAAAATATTTTTTGTAAAGAATTTCTTAATTTTTGACAAATTTTGTCTATTTTTTAAATTTGTTTAACAAGAATTTAAAAAAAAGTTAATTTTGTGATGAAAATTTCATTAAAAGTTTTCCATTTCATTAAGAAATTTTAAAAATTTTTCATCAAGTTTGGTTTTTTTGATGATTTTTAATGAAAAATTTTATGAAAATGCGCTTTTGTTACATGAATTTTGAAAAAAATTAAGAGTTTAAAAAAAAATAATTATTTTTAAAAATATTTTAAACATTTTAAATCAAATTTCTCCGAATATTAAAAAAATTTCTATGTTTTTTATATAAATTTTAAACAATTTTAATATTTTTTTTGTAAAATTTTTAAAAATTTTAATTTTTTAACGAAATTTTTGTTTTTTTCTTTTTGAAGAATTTTTGAATAAATTTTTCAAAAGAATATTTGAGCAAATTTTCAATTTTTTTAAGAAATTTTTATAAAATTTTAACCTTTTTGAAAAAATTTTTAAAAATTTAAAACAATTCCAGAAAAATTTTTGAATAAATTTAACAAATTGCATCAAAAAATAATTCAAAGTCCATCGGAATGCGCTATCGTGACACAATTTCCCATTGACTACCTCAATACGAATCGTATTCCCGTTACACAAATTTGTTATCTCGCCACAAGTCGTTTTCTTATGCAACTTCTCTCGCGCCCCTTCCGCAACAATTTCCTGGAAAATGGGAAAATTCAAAATTAGGTCAGAGACTGTCGATGCGAGGACGTTGCCTGTGTGTTAGTGACGACGCCGCGACCTATTTCTGAGAGTGCTTGTAGCTCCCAAACTCGTGCAACCGTACACGGACATAGCGTAGGCCATATACGAAAAAGACGGGAGCGAAGTGTTCAGTGTTCTAATAAAAAAAAACGACACAAATTCATTTTGTTCGTTCGATCGCATTATTTCCGCGAAAAACGGCGCATTGCGAGGCATAAAAATTGCAAAAAGCAGGAAAAATTCGTGCGAATTGTGCGGTGACACGCCTGGATGCGAATTCCAATCAGAATTAATCGGGAATAAGGAAGTTAATACCAAAAAGAAAACAAATTTCAATGTCATAGACGCCCGTACGAGAACATACACACACGGGGTGACGTACGAAAGTAAAAGTGCCATTCCGTTCCGATTCCGCGACACATTTCGATCGAGATTCCGATTTGTTTTGCGTACCGTGTTTGTGTCGTACGTGCTGTAGGTGTCCCACAGACCTATATATGCAGCTCGAGTTCGCTCTCTTCCTCTCCAAACGACTCGGTATCGCGTAATACTTTGTTATGTTGTTCGAAAATGGGTTCTAAAATCCAGATTGTTTCCGTGTTTCAATGATTTAAGTTCGTTTCCCTTTCGCCATCCACGGGAATCGCATTGACACATCGTCCGCCGAACTCGCAGCAGTGCCCCGAACGCTGCAAAAACAGTGCAAAGTGATTCCAATAAGAAAAAAAGTGTTTGAATGGCATTAATTAGTGATTTGTGCATGAATCGAGTAGTAGTTAAAATAATAATAATAAAATAGAAGAGATTGCGGGTCAGTCTGTCAAGGTTTTTTCAAAGTGTCAAGGTGTGTAGTGAACAAAAACACAAAAGAAAGAAAGAAAAATGTACGAAGAAGCAGCAGCTATGACAACAACACCAACAACAAGTGTCGTCAAACAATTAAATAACAATGCATTACCCTCGATAGCATCCGCATCGCATCAACTCATAAACATTTCGAGTGCAAATGCTGCCAATATCACTGTCGCCATCGTCTCTACTTGCGACCAAGGGCAGCCAAATCCCGCTCTCACAATTTCCGAGCCTTCGTCGTCGTCGGGATCCGCGTCGTCCTCCTCCGTCGTCCCGCTGCAAAACCTCCAATCATCCGCTAGTCATGTCGCGATTCTCTCGGGCGGTCGCAAAATCATCATCAACAACAACAGCATCACCGAAGGCTCTTGTTCACCCACCTCCCAAACGACGCTGTGTCTCACGACGACCTCCTCGTCGCCAAATGACGCATTGCTCGGCCCCACGAAACCAAATACTAACAAAGCCATTATTCCAAATAGTAATTCTACTAGCAACAAAACCAACGTAATTGTCTCCACTCACCAAATCCAAACGGAAGATTACCAACAAATGCTGCAGCAGCAGCAGCAACTTATTATTACCACAACGACAGTTCCTACCGTGAGTCATCAAACGTCGTCGTCTGACTCCCAAACGAACGCCGCCCTTTGCGAAGTAACGACTTTGCAGAATCTCGTTACCACGAGTGAACAAGTGACGCCAACAACCTCCGGGATTATCGTGCAAGCGAATAACGAAACGACGACGGAGGATGCGAACGGATCCATGTCAGCTGATAATATGGTCGAATTCGACATTCAGGATTTGAATAATTGTAGCACCGATGACACCAGCGAAGGTAAGTTTTCTTTAATTTTTACTTTTTTTTTCTACCTGACTACTGCTGCCAGAAAGTTGCTGATACACCGAAAAAAAAATCATCAAAAAACCATACATCAAGAAGACATAGCAGAAGAAACAACAAAAAATTAACCCTTTCGTTTGAATTTCATTCTCTTCTTTCAAATTATTCGGTATTCATGCCATTGTCCTCTTCTTCGTACTGCGCGCGGGACAAAATGGTTGGATATACTCATTCACAGAGGATGAAAGGAAAAAAAAACTTTTGTGTCTCTTTTAATGAGAAATTAATCCAATGTGGATGTTCTTTTCGTGAACAATTCCACTTCAGTCATCTTATATTTAGTACTACATCGATTCAGCATGAATAAAAAGAAATATTCTGAATAAAAAAAATAAAATATGTACATATACGCGAGAAAAAGAAGATTCAAAATGTAAACAATGATGATATTGCGTAACCATTAAGTGTGTCTTTTTTCGTCGTTTTTATTAAATTTGTGTATTTTCTGGCGCATAAACTTGTTTATGTGTTGTTGTGACCAATCTTTTTTTTTGAATGAAATTAGTGTATGTTTTTACGTACAAAATGATACAAGTGAAGTCTATGAGAACATTTTTGTGATGATTGATTAGAGCGCATTTTTGAAAATTATAATTTAATTAATTTTAAAAAATTTAATTTTTTGTAATAAAAAATATATCTTACTTTTGAAAAAATAATTTTAAGTTGAAGATTAGTTGATATTTCGAAGCCGTTAAATTTGGGAAAAATATGTTCAATTTTTCCAAAAGTGACTACTTTTGATGAAATATTTTTAAATTATAAATTATAAAATTGTAAAAATTAAAGCTTTGAGACTATCTCTTGCTTGATGAAACTTTACGTAAATACTTTAATGACTGAACTCATTTACTGATGGCTTTACCCTCAGTATGTTTTAAGGTTACGATTGGCTGTTCCTACTGATTCTTTTAATACCTCTTCTTTTAGATGTAGAAGTTTAGAGAAGTCTTACCAAAAAGTAAATTTTAGTTTCATTTTAATTTTCCATCATACTTAGTAAAACTAAGGAAAATGACCTTTTTCATAATAGTGCTTAAAAAAGACATAAAATAATATCAGAAAGTCCTCTCAAAAACACCTTTTCTATTCAATACGAGACTGGCTTGTAAAAGTTGTGAAATACATCGCAACCTATGTCAGGAAAAATGCAGATTTTTTTAAGGGAAAGTTCTGGTTGTCTGAAATATTATCATCTTGTTGTCCATCTTATTCTTGAAAGTTACTTCTACGATCTGGATCAGCAAGAAATTTCAGTATTGGTTGACTTAACGTTATAGGTTTTTTTTCTCATAAGTTTTTTTCGGTCTTCCCTTTTAGGACAATGACATTAATTGATAACAAATTAACCGGTGACGATAGTTGATCTTGTTCATAAATGAAAAATATAGCATTCCTTTGTTAAAAAATTGTTCGTCTCATGGAACAGAAAGGATGACCGAACCTGAAGAAAGTAGAATTCCTTTGTTCATTGTGACTTCCAACAATAAATGAATATCTTACAATTTATTTGGTCATTTGTTTCCATATTCGATGTTTTCCTAAAATTTGCTTTAAAAACAATTTTTAAGTATACTTACCAATTTTTGTACTCCTCTTCCAAATTCTTCCATATCCAATAGAGTAACGGACAGACACTCCCAAAAACCACAAAAGCGCTTAATTTTTTTTTAATGAAACGCGTTTGCAAAGACGAGCAGTAACACATGTCTTGAACAGAATAACAAAATTGAAACGCATATACCTAATAAAAGTGACGGAATGTAGTTGTGAGAGACGATCGGAAGTGAATTAGAAGTCAGTAGCAGCGTTCGAAATGTGTGTTAAATGCTAAAAAACTGAGAGAGCAACGCGAGTCATAAAATCGTCGTCAATACTTGCCAATTAAATATTATCTATCCAACGAATGTATGGACCTACTATACCTGATTTCTTGCTTGCGTGTAACTTTATAGCCTCTCTAGCTCGCCTATCTAATAAACAATAACAAGAGTGGAAAAAGCCACACCGATTCCGATTCACTCACACATTTGCCGCAGCTTGATCGTTACCGTGTTTTTTTTTTGTATTTTAGTAGGAAACCTTTTGAATTCTCGATTTTTTTTTCGCATTTGTGTGAGTGCGGAACGTTAGCAATCAAGTAACATGCAATTTTATCGCTGACAATTTTTTATTGTTTTATAACATTTTTGCTACGTATCTTATCTACCGGCTTCCCAGTATCTCGACAATTCTCTCGATGCTCAAGCCTTTCGTTTCGGGCATTATGAAAGCGATAATGGTTGCCAAAATTGATCCTATTACCGTAAACACCCACAATGCTCCGTACAGCTTTAGATATTCAATCATGTAGGGAAAAACGAGCACAAGAATGAAACTTGTGGTCCAATTTGCAATGTTACAAACCGAAACGAGAAATCCTCTGACATTTTGAGCAAAAATTTCGCCAATTACGACATAGGGAACAGACGAGGCGCCATTTGCTGCGATAAAAACGAGCAAGGAAAGACACAAAAGTGGAAGCCATCCATAAGAAGAGACATCCACGTTCAAATCCTTCAAGCAAGAGTATAATCCCATGACAGCAAGACACGTTGCTGACCCATAAGCTGATGCGAGGATCAAAAATTTGCGTCCTACACGTTCAACTGTCAGCGTTGTCGAATAAGAGCCGGCACATTGAATGGAAGCGACAATTATACTCGATGCGGCAGGCGATAATGAACTTCCAGCCTCACGAAAAATCGTTTCGTAGTAATTTGTGAGGGTAAAGGCGCCGGAAAAGGACACCGTGTTGGCTAAAATGACTCCGATGATCAAAGCTTTCTTCGTCGCTGGCGTAAAAACGTCTGAAAATTTGAATTTTTCCTCTTCCGCGTATAAAATTTCTGGTTTTTCCATCATTTTCTTGCTTTCCAACTCAAAATCTTCCGATTTTTCATCACTTTTGAAGAAATTTCTGGATTTTTTCGCTGCCTCGTGATCCCCTTGTAACGCGAGATAAGCAGGAGTTTCTGGCACAAAGAGATAACTCACGAGAAAAATGACACATAACCCAATTCCGCACCATGGCACGAAAAAATAATCCGTATAACTGCATAACGCGTATCCAACGACAATTCCGCCATTGTGGAATAAAATCAACAGAGATCCAAGTGATCCGCGAACTTGAACGCTCGAAACTTCACTCACGATTAACGGAACAACTTGAAATGCGGCGCCTCCAATGAATCCACTGAGAAAACGCGCGATAAAGAGATGATAAAATCCGGTCCCGAAAGCGATGAGTAACCAACTTGCCTGAAAAAAAAAGTCAAAAAAAGTGAATTTTAATGAAATTTATCGAGAATTGAGAAAAATGTTACTCACAACGCCCGGTATGAACGAAAAGAGAATCGCTGGCTTTCTTCCAAATTTCCCAGCGAGCCATCCAAAGAAAATTTGTCCACTCGCGCCGCCTAAACACAGTACAGAACCGATCCAAGAGCACTCGAGCAGCGTCAACGGACCTCCGGGCAAGGGGCTTTCGGCGCTCTGAAGTAGCGGAAGACTCGCCGAAGGCCATCCAACAGCAACGCCGTAGATGAGAGTCACAATGTTCGCTGAAAATGTTGAATTTTTCGCCAAAATTATCAAATTTAATGAGAAAAATTTTAAATTTTACCTGAGATAACTGCATAATACTGTTTTAGAATGCCGCCCATAATTACTGGCAGTGAGAGAGGAAATTTTCTCGTCGAATGCTCTGCTCGGCTCACGTAAAAGTGAAATTTTTTCTTGGCACCAAGCGAATTTTTTCGTGTTAAGGTTCTATTTACTAACTGCTTATCTCATTCTTAATCCAAATCCGAATCTTGTCAAGATAAAAAGAACCGTTGGTTTGAGCTGTCATCGCAACGCACGAGATTTGTTTCACGTAAAGTGCGAATTTTTTACATTTTGTTGTAATGTAAGTCTTTTTGATTATTTTGATAAGAGTTTTGGTGCAAAATGACGACTTTGAGCTTTTTAAAATTATTTTGAGTTAAAAAAAACTTAAGAAATAGGTGAAAATTTGTAATTAAAACTCAATTAAAGGTCTGAAATTGACGTCAAGAGTTACAAAAGTTAAGTTTTAAATGAAGAAGTTCAAAAATCAAGATATTAGAAAATTTTTAAAAGCTTTTTTGAAAATTTTTAAAAAGTTAGAACAAAAAACAAAACGATGAATTTCACATAAAATCGTCTCAAATCAACTTAAAGTCTGAAATAACGGTACATCAAAGTTCTTATAAGAAATTTTTTCTTATCTCAAGCCATTTAAAATGCTGCGATAATTTTTTTTAATAAAACTTTTAAAATTGATCAAAAATTACACAAAATTAAAGCTTAAGGACACTTTAAGTCCTTTCAAAAAATTAAAATTCCATTAAAATGAATTTTTTATATAAAATTACTTCAAAATTGATTGAAAATTCAAAAATAAATAGAGAAACTTGGTGATTCTGAGCTTTTAGGATAAATTTTGTCTGTAAATTGAAAAGAAAAAAAAAGAAAAATTGCAAAAATTTTTTATTTAAATTAAATTAAGGCCGCTCCAAATGAAAATCAAAAATAAAGTCCGATGCCCCATTTTAAAAGCCAATGGGACAAAATAAAAAAAAAGTTATAAATTTCATCAAAATTGATCGTTTTTTGCTGTATTTTCATAATTTTTCAAGACATTTTCAAAAAAAATTTATAAAAAATTTTCAATTATTTTAATTTTTGTTTTGAAAATCATTTTTCAACTTGAATTTTCTTCTCTAAAAATTTTTTTCATAAAATTACTGAATTTTTTTTTTTTTTAATTTTTTTGACAGTTATTTTTTATGAAATTTTAATTTTTAACTTAAAATGATCTAAAATCAATTTTTAATTTGAAAATTTCAAAGAAGATTATTAAAAAACAACAAAAATGTTGATCAACGATCAAAAATTGCTAAAATTCTGTCATTTTGTATGAAAATAAGTATTTCAAAAAAAAAAATTTTTTTTTGCCCATTTTATTTTCAAAAATTTTGGACTTTATTTTTGATTTTCATTTGGAGCGGCCTAAATTAATTAAAAAAAAAATTAAAAATAAAATTAAATTAAAATTAAATTTTTTATTTTTATTTAGAGGTCAAAATTTGATATGAGAAGCATCTAAATTTTTATTTTAAAAATTAAAATTAAAAAAAATCAAGTGACTTCTACCTTCTTTGGTAATTTTTTAATATTTTAATAGCAAAAAATTAAAAGTTCAAATTTTTAATTAATTTATTTAATTAAATTCTAAGTTAGCTAAAATTGAAAAAAAAGAAAAATAAAATAACTTCAATAAAAATTTAAAAAAAATTAATAATAAATTTTTTATTAGAAAATTTTTCTTAAAAAAATAATTTTTAATTCTTCCAATACCACTTTTTAAACCAAAAACTCCAAAAATAGCAAAAAATTTTCCCAAATTTAGGTTAAAGGACGCTTTCAAGTCCTCAAAAAGGATTAAAAGATCAAAATAAGTCCTTAAAAGGTCCTTAGAAAACAAGTTTCTCCGTAATTGAGCAAGAACTCCCACGCTTTTGTACAAATTTTCCTTTAAATTCTCATGAATTTCCCCCTTAAAAGGATTTAATTAACATTTTAAACGGAAAACATCAAACACAAAATCCAAAGAAAAATTTAAAAAAAAAATGAACAAACGAATTCATTAATTGTTACATCAAAAACAATCAATAGCATTTCCTCAAACAACACTAAAAAGCCATAAAAGGACCATACAGCACGTAAACAATTTGCCAAACTAGGTCATGTAACAAACGGAACGACGACGAAGAGAAGGATGATGTAAAGCTACTCACTCCGATTCCGTTTGCTGTAGGTCGTCAGTTGGCGCGTCTCCAGTTCGCATGCGCGGAAACCCAATAATGTAATTCCGTAACTGTTTCCATGAAAACACATTTTTTCCCTTCGAGAGAAAAGCGACGGGAGAGAGAGCGAGAATGCATCAGATGTTGAACGTGGGATGGATCTCGCGCGAAATTGGGTCAAAGTGGTGCAGCAACAAGTCTCCGTTTCAAGGTATTTTCCCGTCGTCGTCGTGCTGGAACGAGTTGGACGATAAATAATCGGAATGGGAGCAAGTGCAAGGATTTAGGTCAGTTTTTTTTTGCGTGCAATCAAACAAGTAGGTCACCTACTGCACTACTATTCTGACCTATTTTACCGACAAAAATTATGATTTGGCGCGTTTTTAACGTTTTATATGAAAAAAAATATTTCAGTGACGTCGACAAGTAGTTGCTGTGCCTGCAAGCTAACAGATGGCGATCGTTGTATCGAAATTTGTTGTGCGACTCAATTTAATTAAAAGTTGGGTGATAATTTTTTTACATCATTAAAGCGCGAAATTTCATAAATTTTGATTAAATGGAAATTATGACGGTCATTCAATCGGAAATAAATCAAAATTTTAACGATGAAAAGTTAATTAAAACAAATTTTCGGAATAATTAAGAACGATTTGATGCCTTTTTAGGTCAATTTAAGGCGAAAATGACATCGACCATCAATAAAAATGTCAAAAAAATCATTATTTACTTCGATTTTTGCATAATTTTGACATAAAATTATTCTAAGTGATGTAAATTTTAACCATATTTCACTTAAAATGGTTTTTCCAGCCATCGCGAGAACAAATTTCATCACTTTTATAGGAAAAAATTTTAAAACGAAACAAAATTTCATTAAAATCCGACAAAAATGATAAAAAACAATGAAATTCTAGATAAAATAAGTCAATAACCCACAAAGAATTGTCTCTGGCTGCCTTGAAAGCTCTTCAACTAACATGATAAACGTAAAAAAGTTAAATAAAAGCCATAAGACGACTTAATCTTCAATTTTATTATCTATTTTAAAGCCATTTTGCTGCTTGTTCAAGTTCAAAGTCAGTCTTTTGCATCTCTCACGAGTGATAAAAGTCAAAATTTACGTTTTTAAATACTAGTTTTTTACGATTTTTCTCAATCCGGGACGAAACCTGTTCATTTTTCAACAGATGCACAACAGAAATTCTTCAGAAATGTTCGTTTTTAGACCAAAAGGCGTTTTTGCGCAATATTACGCCATTATTTGTGGTAAAAAAATCATTAAAAAATTTTTTTTTTTCAAAAAATTTAATTTTTTATCAAATTTTAGCGAATTTAATGACACTTTTGTACGGAATAGCAGCTGGATGGGCCTCAAACAGTCTCCGAATCCTCCAATCAACCGACACACCATTGACTTCGGGACCATTAACGCTGTGGGAATCATCATGGGTCGGCTCGATATTGTGTGTAGGAGGCGCAATTGGTCAAATTTTCTTCAGTTTCATGGCGGATCGTTACGGAAGGAAGCCTGGATTGGCAATTTCGTTCGTTCCAGTTGTCGTTAGTTGGTTACTCATCGTTTTTGGACAAGAATTTTATGCACTTTTCGTTTCCCGCTTCCTTAGTGGCTTCATCGGAGGTGCCGCTTATCAGATTTTGCCATTGCTTGTGAGTGAAGTGTCAAATGTGGAGATTCGGGGGATACTGGGATCGTTTTTGCTGCTCTTTACCAACTTAGGGATTTTACTGGGATACATTTTTTGTGCATTTTTACCTTATCGGATAGTGCCATGGGTAGCAATTGGCATCAGTTGTGCCTTTTTAGTTGGATTTTCGATAGTTCCGGAGACACCAAAGTACCTCATGATGAAGGGAGGCACAGAAAATGACGAAAAATTGAAGAATTCTGTTGAATTTTTCAGTGGAAAACCTTTTGTGAAGGAAATTACCGTACAAAGATCGAACGAAGAGCCATCAAGTATCAAATTAAAGTCACTTTTTGACGTTTCAACACGAAATGCCTTCAGACTTTCGCTCCTACTGATGTCCTGTTGTTGTTTCAGCGGCGTTTTCACCGTCCTGCAATACACGGAGACGATTTTTTCCGAAGCGGGATCCAATTTATCGCCATCCACGTCGAGCATAATAGTGGCCGTCATCCAATTAGCAGGTTCGTACTTTGCCACAATCGTTGTTGAGCGTGCTGGACGTCGTATTTTGCTCCTTGCCTCATCTTATGGGTCTGCGATCTGTCTCGGCGTGATGGGCGCTCATTCGTTCCTCAAAGAAAATGACTTTGATGTGTCGTCATTTGCGTGGTTGCCACTTTTGTGTCTCTCGTTGCTGCTTTTTATCGCTGCAAATGGCGCTACAACGGTTTCTTTCATCGTAATTGGCGAAGTTTTCGCGCAAAATGTTCGAGGATTGGCAATTTCTTTGTGTCTCCTGTACCAATGGATGCTGGCATTTGTACTTGTACTCGTTTTTCCGTTCCTAATTCAATATTTACAGATGTCGGGAGCATTGTGGGTCTTCACGGCAATCGGAACTGTGATAGCATCGATATTAGTTTTTATTCTTCCCGAGACAAAAGGACGCACAATTGATGAAATTGTCGATATTCTTGGGAAAAATCGAGAAAAAACGGAAATTTTAGCAAAAAGTTGTTCTACAGAAGTTAGTACCAAGCTGTAGTAAGAGAAATGCATTCTAATAAACATTCATTTATTTACAAAATAACAATTTTTAGTGTCCTTGGCCCACTGACATACTTTTCGCGTGCCTTACAAGCGCATTATTCACTCAACGTACGACGTACAACGCGCATTGAGCTTACTATGCAACTCGACTGACACACATCTGGAACTTTACTAGACTTTTTGTCGCTCAATTTATGCGTTTTTGTGTCTTCGAGAATCTGGAAGTCGTTAATTTGTGGCAAAATTATGAATTTTTGAGACATTTTTCCATACGAAATTATAAAAAAATTACTTTTGAGGTGAAATTTTTACAAAAATTTCATTAAATTCGAGAATTTTTGTCTTGGGGAGAACCTTTTGAAGTCGAAAACCTTAAAAAATCATAGAAAACATTAAATTTTAGAACTTTTTGTTCATAAATTTATGGAAATTTTATCATAAGCTCGTAAAATTTAGTTGAAATAAACAAATTTTGATACATTTCGTGAAACCAAATTCTTTAAAATTTTATTTTTTGTATTCTGAAGAAATTTTTAACTTAAAAAATTTATAAAAGTCTTTCTTCGGAATGAAGAAATTTCATAAAAGTTCAATTTTTATCTCCAATGAAGAATTCTGGATTCAACTTTTTCACTTTAAACTTCGATTTTGGTCATATTTTCTTCAGTTATTTTATTTTAAGCTCTTATGAGCTGCCATATGAGACCAAAAAATAAAAAAAATTATTGAATCTGAACATTTTTTGAACCAAATTCTTTAAAAATTTAATATTTCGTCTTTTGACTTTAAAAAATTTCATAAAAGTTCAATTTTTATGTCTTCGATGGAGACTTCTGGTGTCTCATTGATTAATTTTTTCACATAAATTATCTAAAAAAGTTGCTTTTAAATATCATAAATTGAAAAAAAAAATCAAAAATTTAGCATTTTTGATAAAAATATTTAAGAAATCTAAATTTTTTTGATCATTTTTGGTCAATTTTTTCGACTCAAACCCCTTTTGTAAGAGAATTTTTAAAAAAATTAATTTTTTTTAACCAAAAACTGCATTTTTTGACAATATTTCGCAAAACTCAATGTATCAAAGTTCATCCAAGCCACTTCAAAACCGACAAAAAAGGTCAGTTCATGTAAAAATGTGCATTATTCATGCAACTCGCACGTCAAAACTACCCACAAGTCACGTTTCATTTGAATTTTTGATAAGAACATTGTCCAGTAATTACTTTTCCATCCAAAAAAAATCATCAAAAATCGCTCTCGAACATTTTACGAACGTAGTAACCGCATGCACGCCACATTATTACACGAAATCAAAAATAATATGTTAAACAATATAAATAGAATAGGTTAACCGTGGCCTACTTTTCCACTTTTTTTCATTTTATTACATTATACGACGCGTCGATGACGACGTGTGCATGTAAAGTGCCAAAAAATTGAATCATTTCGATCCAAATTTAATTATTCGCGCTTTGAATTCGGGACAGAATTTCACCATTTTTAAAAAATTTTTAAATTTTTGCAGAATTTACGAGAAGTTGACCTTGAGAAATCACTGGATTTCACTTTTTTCGCTATTAATCGCATAAACGGACCATTTTGACGAGGCGGCGAGCGATAATTTGATGTTTATTTGTGTTTTTGCATTTCTTTTTTCGGCTCATATTCGTCGTTTGTGCCACTTTGGAGTGATTCTGTGTCGATTTCTGACTCAATTTCACTTTCCGTTTCACTTTCGTTCGCGAAATTACTTAATGATGAGGTGCCAGACCGTGAATGTGACGTAATTTGAAGCGGAAACGTTTGGATCACGCCTCGTTGAATGGCGCTTCGTGCGGTTTTTCACGAGATAAGCCACTGATAAAAGTTATCAGCGATTAAAATTGCATTTTGAACCGCTTTACGTTAAATTTCTCTGCGAAAAAATACTTTTCTGGCGTTATCTTGGGGGGATTTCGAAGTGATATTTCACTCAAAATCAAAAATTTATCGTTTGTTTGTTTATGACAAAGCAATTAAAAGTAATTTAAATAAATTGAGATGATTTCTCGGTTCTTTGTTGCTGTCCTCGGCAGTGTCGCGTCGCTTTTTGTCGCGTCAAGAAGATGTTTTCCGGAATTTTTGCCCAATATTACGCCGTGGCATGTGCGAATTTGATGACTTTCATCTATGGGATTGCCGTTGGATGGCCCTCAGCTTCTTTGCCGCTTCTGAAATCCAGTGAGACGCCTCTTCAGGAGTATGGACCGTTGACACTTTTTGAAGCTTCGTGGGTTAGTTCGGTGTTGTGCATTGGAGGAGCGATCGGAACTTTATTTTATGCCTGGATTGCCTCGAGATATGGAAGGAAATTTGGGATTATGTCGAGTTTTGTACCGATGATTGTAAGGAAATTTAATTTTTTGATGAATTATTGGAAGTTTTTTTAATAAAAATCAAAAATAAAGTCCAATATTTAATTTAAATATCCAAAAAACGAGTGAGGCAAAAAAATTTTTAAACAAATTTTTACGAAAAAAAATCGATTTTTACAATATTTAGAGCACTTATTAGCAAATTTTGCAAATTTTATTTTATAAATTGATATTTTTTTAAATCAAGGAAAAAATTAAATTTTTAATTGTAAAAATTGAACCTAAATCAAAAAAAAAATTAATTTTTTTAAAATTTTTTTTGATTTTTCCCTAAAAAAAAATTGAAAAGAAACAAGGAAAAAATTATTGAATTATATTTTTTAATTTTAAAAATTTTTTGAACCTGATTTTATACTAAAATTTTCAAAAATTAAATTTTTCAATTCATATTTCAAAGAAAATTTTCAAAAAAAAAAATTTTTTTTTTCATTTTTTTACTGAAATTCCTAAAAAATGTTACAAATCTAAAAAAAAAAATTTTTTGACCAAAAATTTTTTTAAAAAAATTTTTAAATTTTCAATGAAATTTTTTAAAATTTAAATTTTTTTTTAATATCAAGTTTTAAAATTAAAAAATTTTTAAAAAATTAAAAAATACAAAAAAAAACAAAATTTTTACATTGACTCGAAAAAATCGAAAAATAAAAAAAATTCATTTTTTAATTAAAATTTACTCAAAATTTTCTTAAAAAAAAACTTTTTTTGAAAAATTTAAAAAATAGAAAAAAATGCATATTTTTAAAAATTTAAATAAAAATTAATTTTTAGGCCTTCGATATTCGAAAACTTTTTTAAAAATATTCAGAAAAAAAAAATTTTAATTTTTTTGAATTTTCTTAATTTTTTTTTTAATTATTGGACCTTATTTTTGATTCTTTTTTAAAAATTCTTACTCAAAATCATAATTTTTAGATCTCCTGGCTCCTCATCGAATACGGCACGACTTTCTCCAGCCTCTTCTGTTCGAGATTCCTCACAGGCTTTGCCGGAGGAGCTCCTTTCCAGATCGTCCCGCTCATCGTTAGCGAAGTTTCGAGTGTTGAAATTCGTGGTTCACTCGGATCTTTATTAATTTTACTCCATAATGGAGGCGCCATCGTCGGAATCGCCCTCAGCAGCTACACAAACTTTTATTTTTTGCCCTGGATTCCGATCGTTTTGTGTTTTGTCTTTCTCTTGGGATACAGTTTCGTGCCAGAAACCCCGAAATATCTCATGAGTTGCGGAAAAGACGCTTCAAAATCGCTAAAATTCTTCCAAGGAACAGATTTCGACCCAAAAATTGAAGAAAAAAGTGAAGAAAGTTACAAAATGCGACTTTCAGACATTTGTGAGCCGGCAACGAGAAAAGCTTTGATTATTGGAACGATTTTGATGAACAGCGTGGTCTTTACGGGAGCTTTTACTTTGGCGAATTATTACGAAACGATCTTTAAAGAAGCGGGATCTTCGTTATCGCCATCAGCTTCGAGTTTGGTAGTTTGTTCCATTCAATTTGCCGGCACTTGTTCGGCTTCTTTGACCGTGGAGCGTCTCGGAAGGAAAAGTTTAGTCTTAATTTCAGCTTTTTCAGCGGCTTTTTTACTCGCCGTCATGGGATTTCATTCATTTTTGAAGACAGCATTGCTTGTTGATGTCACTTCTGTGGCTTGGCTTCCTCTGGTTTGCTTGTCACTTTTAGTTTTTGTCGCCGCAAATGGAGCCACATCGATTCCCTTCGTCATTATCGGCGAAATTTTCGCTCAAAACGTAAGAGGACCTCTTGTGTCGTGGTGCGTCATCGTAAATTGGCTCATGAGCTTCGTTGCGGTCTTAATTTTTCCCTACATGATGGAATACCTGAAGATGTACGGCGCGTTGTGGGTATTTTCCGTCATTGGAGCGTCGCTGATGACAATTATCGCCGTCATTATGCCCGAAACGAAGGGAATTCCCATCGAGGTGATTGTCGAAAGGCTCAGGGGAACGAAGGAAATCACGTGAAACGCACCAGATTTCGTTTGTAAATTATTTAACGCGCATGTTTCGACTGCCGTACACCTTCATGGAACGTCACGCAGCCGAATAGTTAATGATTGTAATGTAAATAGTCACTTTGTACAGCAAAATAATTTTAGTTTAGAATGGTGTCACTGTCACTGGGTTAGTAGGACAGGGTAAATAACTACTTTTTTTTGTACGTTTATGCAATAAAACTAGAAATTGAACGATTTGACGTCATTTGCTGCTATGTGGCCTCTTACGATCAAGTGGTAGGAATCCCTCGCGATATCGGCTTATCGATGTCTAATCGGAAATTGTTGCGGGAATTTGTTAGAAAATCATGAAAAATTACTTTTTGATCGTCAACAGGTGATTTTTTCCAGATTTTCTATGAAAATTGTATTTTAGAAGGAAATTTTTATTTATTTTTGAAAATTTTCTTACTCACTTTAAATAAAAAATTATTTTTTTCGTTCAGAATTGAAATTTTTAATACAAAAAATTAAATTTTCGTTCAAAATTGCAGTAAAAAATTAATTTTTAGCTTATTCGAGTAACTGTAAGTTCTTACTTGAGTAAAATTTTTCACAAACAACGACGAAAAAAAATCTTAATTGATTTTTATTAAATTACAAGTCAACCAACCAATCCAGTTTTCAAATATTTACCAATCTTTGATTGCGCTTAATTATTTGCTAGCATATTTTCTAGCAAGTTTAGTTCAATTGAATGTCTTAAACGGACCATTTCATTGAAATTTTGTTGCAAAATAATTTTAAAAAAAATTCTAAATCTGAGATTTGATCAATTTTTACGTGTTTTCAAGGAAAAATTATTTAAAAAAAAAAAATTAAAATATCTAAAAAATGAAAATTTTGAAGGAAAAAAAATAATTTTGGAAGAAATTGCATAATTTAAAATTAATTCTATTTTTTGTGTTTTTTAAAGAAAATTATTTTAGAAAAAAATTAAAATTTTATTTAATTTATTAAAAAATGATAAATTTATAAAAATAATGTTTGGAGAATAGAACGCCAATAAATGAGTTAAAGAACATTTTTACATGAAAATCTTCAAAAAAATTTTTAAAAATTAATTTCATAGAAAATCCTTTGAAATTTTTACGAATTTTATACATTTTTTGTTTAAAAAATTGATTGATTGTTTATGGAAATAATTTGTAAAAAAATTTTTCTTGGAAAAAATGTACTTAAAATCACTTCTAACATTAAAAATTTCAGATTTCGATAAAATTTTTCATTAATTTTTAATATTTTTTTGATAAAAATCTTTATAGAATATTAAAAAAAAAATTGAAAAATTTTGAAAAATGAAATTTCTTCTAAAATTTAATTTTTACGTTCAATAATTTAATTGTTAGGGCATAAAATTAATTTTTCTTTCAAAATTTTACTGAAAAAATATACTTTTTGCAATTTAATGATATTGCGAATTCTTCATTTCACGAGATTTGAGCCTTATCTCCGTTCTTAACGCCCGATAATTCAAAAGATACTCGATAATCAAATCTTTCCATAAACTTAAAAATTGATAAAACGTCAGATAACGGTCCCTTAAACGAGTTTCTGTCATTGTGTTCTTCGTATTTGTCATCAAAAGCAGCAAATAGCCAGATTTTTATTACTTTTTCGTCATGACTTCTTGCGTAAAACAGTACTTCGCAGTAATTTGTGGTAAGAAATCCCTTCGAAAAAATTTTTTTCTGTTAAAATCACGAAATTTTTACATTTAGCGAACCTTATGACCTTCAACTACGGCATTACCGTGGGCTGGCCTTCGAGTACTTTGCCGCTGTTGATGTCAGATGAGACTCCATTGGCATCGGGAGCGTTAACTTTGTTCCAAGTTTCATGTATTGGGTCAATTTTATGTATTGGAGGTGCTCTCGGGCAGATGTTATATGCATGGATTGCCGATAAATACGGAAGAAAACCCGGGATGATGATGACTTTTGTGCCAGCTGTTGTAAGATTTTCACTTTTTCCGCCCGAAATGTTGCTAAAAATGCTTTTTTCTCAGATCCATTGGTTACTCATCGAATTCGGAACGGAATTTTATGCACTTTTAGTCGCAAGATTTCTTGCAGGAATCACTGCGGGCGGCGTTTTTCAAGTAATCCCGATGATTGTGAGCGAAATTTCGAGTATTGAGATCCGTGGGAGGCTGGGATCGTTCATTATGCTCTTCACAAATGCAGGAACTGTCTTCGCGTACATCGTTTGTAACTACACGAGCTATTTTGCGGTGCCTTGGATCTCAATTGGGATTTGTACGATGTTTTTGGTGGGATATTCGTTCATGCACGAGACTCCAAAGTACCTGATGATGATAAAAAAGGAGAAAGAAGCCCTTGATGCGATGAGATTCTTCAACAATGGACCTTTTACGGACTCAAAAAGTGCGGAAATATTAAAATCCGAAGGTTTTGACGTCGAAAAAGACGAAATTCGAGTAAAATGTACCTCATTAAAGCTTGATAGAGCGGCGAAACGTGGATTTATCATCGGAAATGTGCTTGTCAACATCGTCATCTTCTCCGGACTCTTCACTTTCGCCAATTATTACGACATGATATTCCGTGAAGCGGGTTCCAGTCTCTCGCCAGCCCTTTCTTCGATCATTGTTGGTTCAATTCAACTCGCTGGAACAATTTCTGCATCCACTGTCGTTGAACGAGTCGGTCGAAAGCCCTTAATTCTAGTTTCCGCGTATGGATCTGCCTTTTTTGTCACCATCATGGGCCTGCATTCGATGTTGATGGATGTCGGGGTTGATGTCTCCTCGTTTTCATGGGTGCCGTTAATTTGTTTATCACTGTTGGTTTTTGTCGCAGCGAATGGAGCACAATCCCTCCCAATGGTCATCGTTGGAGAAATTTTCGCACAAGAAGTTCGGGGACCCCTAATTTCGTTGTGCTTAATCGGAAATTGGACAATGAGCTTCATTCTGTTGCTCGTGTTCCCGTATATGGTTGAATATTTGAAGATTTACGGAGCGATTTGGGTGTTTGCGGTGATCGAATGCGCTTTGGCGACTGTAATTTTAGTGATGTTACCTGAAACGAAAGGCGTCAGCATTGAACGGATAGTCCAGATTTTAGGAAAAGGGAAATAATTTTAAGTTTTTTACGGTATTTATAAAGTTTTATTCTAAAAAAATGTCTTTTCTATGATTTTTTAGGTGGCGCGGAGTCAAGAATCTTGTTTGGCGACTATTATTTTCTCAAGGGCGCGTCTCGCATCGGAGTCGGGAAACAACAAAAGTTTTTCCAGCGCGATTTTGTTGTGTTTTTGGATTAAATTTTTAGTTTTTTCCACGCCAGGACCTTTTAAGACCTCACTGTGGATCAATTCAAAGTTGATATTGTCAACGGAAGTCTTTCCTTTTTGAATTTCTTCGTAAATTTGCGGATCGTATTCCAAATGGAACAACACTGGAGCACTTACGAGACTAAATTGTGCTCCCGAGGGAAGGTTTTTGCACTTAAAAGGCTCTAAATCGATGCAAGCTTGCCATGCCAGAGCGAGATTTTTGCCAAAAATGTATCCTTGCTTCTGTAAATCGTCGCCAAAGCCCGCCAATTTTAAGGCGCCTTGACAACTTTTGCCTAAAAGACTTCCGGCACTCAAAATGTGACGAACTGCCCACTCTTTTTCGGGATTTCCCATGACGCCTTGCATATTCATCGGTTTGAGATTATCCTCGTCCATGGAATCCGCCTCCAAATTGACTGGTTTGTAACTTTTTGGATCCGAAGGAAGAGGAAAATTTTGTTCGTCACGATCTCCGATGAAATTTGACTCGGACATGTCACGAAAAGCGGTTGCAATTAACATATTTAGGTCTTGATTCCTAAAAAAAATAATTTTTTAACAAATTTTTAGCAAATTTGATCGAAAAATTTACCTCAATTTTGCTAATTCCGCAAAAGCTTTCGCCAAATATTTATCGCCGCCCAGCACAGCAACTTTATTCCCGAAAATCTGGTCACTATTGCTCGTCAACTCATTGCCATGGTCCTCCAATGTCTGTAAATTCAACAATCCCTGATGAATCATGTGAGAAATTCGCAACATTTCCGTGACTTCGGCCAAGGCACGTTGCGAGTGCAGCACGCCCGCACTCCGATCCTCCTCATTAACCGCCGTTGCCGTGCCAGCTGTTTTCGACAACAGCAAAACAATCAAACCGTACGTTTGCATGTTGTGTGATTTGCCGCTGTAGATGAGACTTTTCGCGGTTTTCAGCAGCGGATGATTACTTCCGATCAATTGTCGCAAATGCAGCGCGATATTTGCCAGTTCGTCGCTCAACAACCATCGGAGACTGAGAAAAGACGATGGATAACTGCGAAAAATTCGAGTTTTCAATGAAAAATGTTGAATTTCAAGGAAAATTCTCTTACCCGACGATTTTTTCTGCATCGCTCACAACGCGATTCCAGTCGTGCTTCACTTTTGACTGCGGCACGGAGCAGAAAAACCTTCGATTTAGCAAGGAAACGACATTTTTGTTTACAATTAAGCGCAAAGACGACATTTTATGCACAATTCTCTTACGCGTTGCAGTTCTATTTTTAATATCAAAGTCACGAATGAAGTGCATTAGGATTGCAACATGCATTCCAGATGCGCAATCGCCAAAAATAACGTCATTTTGTGTAGACACATGTGAAAATTGAGTTTGCCTCTCTCTGTTTGCCCGTGTCTCGAGTTGTTTTGATGAGAATTTTATTCGGAATGATAAGAAACGTCTCTTTTGCATTGTTTGTTAGCGTTAACAATGCTCGAGAATGCAAAAATTCGCAAAAACATGAGAATTCTCAGCAAGAAAATGTAAATTGACGGCAATTAGAGGCTGGAATCTGTATCGGAACCTCATTTGGTGACAAAATCTGTTGAAGTAACGCCATTTTTTGATGTAAAATGGACAATTTTCTCACTTTGAAGAGGTTTTGAATCATCAAGAGTATTAAAAATTTCAATGAAAAGTACCAAATGAGTTGATTTTTCATCTGAAATGATAAAATAAGAAGCTGAGATATGAATTTTTAATTAAAAATTGAATTTTTATTGCAAATTTTAAATATTTTAAAGATTTTTTTAAGAATTTTTTTTAAATTTGGTGAAAAAATTCTAAAAATGTTCAAATTTTTTTTACCTTTTTTTAAATTATTGAAATAAATCTGATATCAAATTAAATTTTTAGACAAATTTAGTCAAAATCTTTCTCAAAATGATTAAATTTTTACTAAAAAAGTAACTTTTGGTAAGAAAAGTTCAAAATATTTTTAAAAATTTTTTCAAAATGATGAAAATTTATCATAAAAAGCAATTTTTGGTCGTTAAAGATGCATAAAAGGATTAAAAACCAAACATTATTTGACAAAAAGTCTCATTTCTTTTTAAATTTGCACTTTTTTACTCAAAATTTTATTAAAATTATAAGAAAAATTAATAAAAAGTCACTTTGATTAAAATTTTCGATAAAAAAAATTTTTTAAATCTTTAATTTTTGATTTTTTTAATATAAATAATGTCACAACTTGAATAAAAAATTTAAAAAAAATAATTTTAGATAACAAAACTTGAAAAAAATTAATAAAAATAACTTTTAGAATTAATTTCAAGCATTAAAAATTCAAAATTCTCACCAAATATTTTTTTCTAATTAAAAAATCAACGAAACATCTCGAAAAATCACCCGTAAAACCTTCTCATGTCACATTTTTCGCGCATTTCTCCTTGCAAAACCTCTCCCCAGATTATCTATTTCCAATAAATTTCGGATTTATTTACTAATAAGTTAATAAAAACAATGATTATTTGCATGCATTCAAGCACAAAGTGTGTCAAGGACAATCAATTCAATTTCATGATGTTATACATAATAACGAGCGACTCGCATAGCTACTTGTGACTACCTTGAATGCATGCTCGATGTGCATTTTGTGTGCCTGTCTGTAATCTATCTCGACGAAATTTAAATTTCTATTTTTCAGTTTTGACACAAAAATATGAAAATTTTGAGAAAATGTCGAAATTTCTCGTTTTTTTTTTTGTATTCCCAAAAGAGACAAAAAATATCTCACCTTGAAATTCACGTTTTTACAACGAATTACGAACACCCATATCTTTTTTTTTTATAAATATTCATTCCGAATCTAGTATTATTACAGCATTACACCTATTTATTAAATTGCGAGCTTTTCGAGTAGTAAAAACAGCGAAAAAAAAAACTTACATAGTCATGTAGCGAGCGTATTGCTGCAGAATTCAGGTCAATGTTAAACAACACACAGAATTGCATCTTCACACTTTTTATTTTATTTTTGTTTGTTTTGTTTCTTTTATTGTCATGTCATGCTTTGTTGTTGCGAATAATTTGTTCATTGTTTTTTTTTATCGACGACGACGACGCCTGGTGATCTTTTGGAATGGAGACGGATGGTTTTTGTGAACAAATGTTTAATTTTGGATAAAAAAATATTTATGAAGCATTCTCAAAAGTATGAGTTTTAATGGAATTACTGAAATTTTGTATAATTTTTTCATTAATTTTAAAAATTAAGAAGAATAATTATTTTTATTAAAAAAAAAATAATAAAAGTTAATATTTTTAACTCAAAATTTAAAAAAAAAATTTTCAGGCCTAAATTTTTTAATTTAATTTTATTTTTTATTTTTTGTAAAATTATGAGGATTAAATATAGGAAAAATTTCAAAATTAAGTATGGTCAGTAATTTATTAAAAAATTGTCAAAATTTCCATTTAATTAAGTTTAAAAGTCAAAATTAATTATTTTTAATTTTTTTTAAATAATGAAAAATCATCAAAGTCGAAAAAAAACAATTTTGAAAGTAATTTTTTTTTAATAATTATAGGTAATATAAAAATCATGCAAAATTTCACACATTTTTTTTGAAAGTTGTGATTTTTTTAGTAAAAATTAATCAATCGACAGACTCTAAAATGTGAAAAAATTAATTTTTAAATATTTCAAATATGGAAAATCTTATGAAATTCTAAAGAAAATATTAATTTTAATATTTTATTCCTCAATGGAAGTCAACTCAAGAGAATCACATTCAAATGATGGAAATAAATTCACTTCAAAATTTCAGTTATTCGTATAAAGAAATATTTAAAATCACAAAAAAAAATACTTACGAGTCGGTTTACCTGGCTTGTCACCTAAAACGACATGAAATTTGGTAATTTTTGTATTTCTCCATTGTTTTTTTTTTTTTGTTTAAATATCTTGCATCGCTAAAATGATATTTTGCAGGGCGGTTCGCGCATCGGACGGTTTGAGTTGGTTGAGTACTTTCATCGCTTGTTCGCAGTGTTTTCGTGCCAAATTTCGTGTTTTCTCCAAGCCGGGCCCCTTGAGGATCTCGCTGTGGATGTGCGCAAAGTTGATGTCGTCGACAGTTTTCTTGCCCTTCTTGATTTCCTCGTAGAGCGACGGATCGTATTCCAGATGGAACAAAACGGGCGCACTTACGAGACTAAATTGCGCTCCCGAGGGGATTGTCGTGAACTTGAATGGCTCCAAATCGATGCAAGCTTGCCATGCCAGAGCGAGATTTTTGCCAAAGAGGTATCCTTGCTTCTGTAAGTCTTCGTCCAAGCCGGCGAGTTTTAAGGCGCCTTGACAACTTTTGCCCAAGAGACTTCCGGCACTCAAAATGTGACGAACGGCCCACTCTTTTTCGGGATTTCCCATGACGCCTTTCATGTTTATCGGTTTGAGATTATCCTCGTCCATGGAATCCGCCTCCAAATTGACTGGTTTGTAACTTTTTGGATCCGAAGGAAGGGGAAAATTTTGTTCGTCACGATCTCCGATGAAATTTGACTCCGCAAAGTCCCGAACGCAAGACATAATTAAAGCAAGTAACTCCTGATTTCGTAATTTTGCAAGTTCAGCTATTGATTTTGCCAACAAAGAATCTCCTCCCAACAACGCTAATTTATTTCCGTTAATTATTTCATTCTCAAATGATGAATTTTTACCAGAATTTGAAATTTTTCTTGTATTTTTAATATTTTGATGCACCAAATGTGTCATCCTTAGCATTTCTGTCACTTCCGCTAATGTTCGTTGCGACTGCAGGACTCCAGTCTTTTCGTCAAGTTGCATTTTCGGCATATTGGGACTGAAACCAGTTGCTTTTGAGAACAATAACACGATGGATCCAAACATTTTTTCGTCGTTAATGAGGTTTTTGGCTGTTTTTAGCAGTAAATGATCGTTTCCGTCTAATTTCTTCAAAGAAAATGCAACTTTTGGGCTCATTAAACATCGCATGTTGAGAAAAAATGATGGATAACTGCAAAAAATTCAATAAAATGGAAAGTTTTGGATGCACGAAAGGAGAAATGTACCCGACGACCTTTTCAGCTTCACTCACAGCTCGGTTCAAGTCACTAAAATAGCATCTTGAGGAAGAATTTAGTTCCAATTTTGGCATCAAATGAACTTTTTTGATGGATTTCTTGTTAAAAAGCCTTAAAAAATGAGCCATTCTGATTGAAAACTTCAAATTTTACTTTAAAAAGTGCTTTATTTCATCGAATTTTGTGTTAAACTTAAGAAGAACTAAAATTAACTGCAGAATTTCTGCAGTTCTGAGCTTTTTATAAGTTCTGTCTGCTTTTTTGTCATGCTAATTTAAGTTCTGAGATGAAATTTCTTAAAAAAACAGAGGTAAAAGTACAATTTTAGAACAATGCAAGTCTTTCAGTGATAGTTACGTGACATGCATTCTCATGAAATTCATCTTTTGATGCAGTTCTGACCCTATTTCGAAACAAAAAATCATAAAATTTGTTAAAACTCACCATTTCGTTGAAATTTTCTGAGCTCAATTCAAATTTCACTAAAATTTCCAAGTTCAATGTGCTCCAAATTTCAAATCTCATCCATTCTGTAACAAAAAACCAACAAAAAAATGAATGACGTGTTTTTTAAATTCCATAAAAATGCAAAAGAAATGCAACGACGACCGCCGATGAATTTTAACGGAAGAGAAATCGCACTCACTTGCCTTTGTTTGTAATTGGTTTCACCTTAATTTACCGTAATTTGACACAAAATCAACGAATTTTTCACTTTTTTGAATTTTTTTAACGAAATTTTCCTCTTGAAGGGCTTAAAACTGAAATTCATGGCTTTGACTTTGATAATTTCCATCGAGAAAGTCCCGGCTCATGTAAAGAAATGCCAAAGAAATACTAAGTCACTTGCGTTAAACTTTGTAAATTCATGATGAACAGTAACTGGGCTCATTAAGCGATGGTATGTGCAGGTATTTGACGGGGATATTCAACTTAGGGTGCGATTTTTTCATTAATTATTTGAAAAAATGTCAATTTAAGTCAAGTTTTAAGTGAAATTTTTGCTTTAAGACACAATTTTTGTCTATTTATGAGATATTTTGACATAAATTTCATCTATTGAGGAGAAAATTCATTAAATTTTGGTCAAATAAGTTAAAATCTCGTCATTTTCGGATACATTAATGACAAATTCGAATAATTTCAGGCATAAAAAGAGCCAGTTTTCGATTATTTCAAGAAATTTTACGTTTTTAAGTAAAATTTCTCTAACTTAGAGGCTCAAAAGTCACTTTTTCTTCAAAATTTGGATCAAAAACGATCTTAAATGTCATTTTGAAGACCAGTTTTTACTAATATTTTTGATAAATTCGTTAATTTTAGACACTAATTAATTAAATTAACTTGAATTTTAACAATTAAACGCAGAAATTCATCAATTTTAGTAGTCAAAAAATTAAATTATGTTATTTGGAGAAAAATTTATGACGAATTTGTTGACTTTTAGGTAAAAAAATTTGATAATTTTAACATTTTTTAAAGAATTTTCTCTTAATATCTCAATTTTTTAAAGTCAAAAGTAATTTTTTGGTAAATTTAATAAATTTTTGCTTTGAAAAATAAAAATAAATTCGGCTGTTTCGTGGAACGAAGTCTACGGGTAACGCGAATTTTTGATAAATTATCAATTTTTGGAATTTTTTTCGAGTTTTTGAGCCTAAAAACAACTTTTTATCAATATTTTGAGCTAAATTGCCTCCCAAATGAAGATCACTGCTGTTGTAACTCATCGTCGTTGAACCGAACTTGAGGTAACGAAAACCCATGGAATGGAATAACGCGTAATTACTTACAACCGTAGCAGCAGCAGAAGAACCGTACACTAACTATCGTTGAAGTGAAAGCAGCAAACGATCGGTTTCAATAGTGAATGAATGAAAACCAGAAGAAGAAAAAAGAAGACGAAGAAGTTGTTGTTTGTAAACACAACTATACACTCTCGGTCACGATACGTGTGATCGTCATGTGTTGCTTTGCCTGTCTTGCTTGTTACGAATAAAAATGTTTAAAGAGAAACTCTGATTTCCGTTATTCCGTTAGTGTATTTGTCAGTTGTTTGTTGCTCTGTGCGCACTGGAACCTTAAAAATTTACGAAAAATTCAGTCACCGAAGCTGTTTCTTCGCCACAACACGTAAGTTTTTCAACTTTTGACGCTTTCCCGCGGTTTTTTTGCCCCATCCGAGTCGAGAAAAGTTCCTTTTTTACGCGAGATTTCGTTGCTGTTCGTGAATTTTGTCAAAGTGTACCATTGACATTCCGATTCTTTTATGTGCGACGAACAGGTTTTGCTCTTGTGCGGCAACAAAGTATGACTTAACAGTGTCACTTTGAATGCCCAGCATTGTTGGTCAAGACTTACATGGATGATGCAACGTGTAATATTTACTTCTTCGTCGTCTTTCCTTAGAAATCGTGAAATATTTGATAGTAAAAAGACGACATTCGATCTGTTCGGTTTCGAAATCTCTGACGCATCGCGCATTTTAACGAAATTTTAACTTTTTTCATCTTTTTTCTTGACACGTATCAAAGAATTTTTGATTTTTTGGAGCGAAATGCGATTATTGCGACTGGCGATCCGGAATTATGTGAGTCATGCGAGAGTGGCGACGCATCCAGGTGTCTCTTTTGTGCCTGCCAGAACCTATTGTTTGGAAAAAAGGCGCGCGGAACCCTCAAAACAGGACTGGAATCAAGCTGTGAGTGACGCAGAAAAAATCGTTGGGTGAGAAAAGTCTCAAATTTCACAAAAATTCCATTAAAACTCACCTTTTTTGTAGTTATCCGACGTCTTTTTTGAGTCTCCGATGGTTATTGAGTGACGAAATTGCGAATGTAGCACTTCAACTGCGAGAATTGGTCGGAAGTAATCATCCGTTGTTGAAAACAGCAAAAAGTCTCATCTATAACGGGAAAACGAATGTGCAGGCATGGGGTTTGATTGTGTTGTTAGTGTCGAAAGCAGCAGGTTACGGACCAAATATCGAGGTTTTGGATGAAGATACGAGCTCGGGAGTGCTGCATTCGCAACGGGCATTGGCGGAAGTGACAGAAATGATTCGGACGTCGTATTTGGTGCATCAGGGCTTGATTAATTTGCAAAAATTGGAGAATGCTGGTAATGAGTTGCCGAACGAGAGTGACATGATCAGAGGAAATAAAATTGCTCTCTTGTGCGGGGATTATTTGTTGGGAAGTGCGTCACAGGAAATCGCTAAATTGAGGTAAAAATTGATTAAAAACGGCTTTGCGATGCTAAGAATTGAAATTTTTGATCAGAAAATATAAATTTTTGTCAATTTTTGATTGAAATCAGCTTTGAAATGGAAAAATTAGGGATTCCGGTTGAATGAAAATAATTTTTTTTGAATTTAAGTTCAATTTTTTGAACGAAATAAGTGTAAAACCAGAAAATTTAGAACTCTTGTTGAATGAAATCAGAATTTTTTTGAATATTTTTTTAATTTTTTCAAAGAAAATGAGTAAAATATTTCTAATTTATGAATTTTTGAAATTTTTTATGAGCTTTTACTTTAAAAAATTATCAAAATTGACACAACTTTTTACGAAATAGGCCTTAAATTTAAGAAAAATGCCTCCTAAAGAGCGAAATTTGTCAAATTTGAAAGCATTTTTGGCTCAAATCATCAAATTTTAGCATAAATTTGAAAAACTTTGGTATAAAATCGTCTAATTTAGCTAAAATATCATCTTTTCAAAACAATTTTTGTCAAATTTTGTCATTTAGAACTGAATTCAGAACAAATATTTGACGAATTAAATAAATTTTAATAGAAATTTCAAGTAAATCATCAAAAAATGACAAAAAATCATCTCTAGAGATCAAAATTTCGATTCTAATCTTAAAAATTATTGGCAAAATTATGAAAATTCAACCTCCAAGAGTGAATTTTAAACAAAATCTTACCTTTTAGAAATCAAGAACTGAACCAACTCATCTCATCCTCCTTCCGTGACCTGTCAGAAGCGAATTTCATCGGCGAACGTGACGACCAAAACAATCCTCTTCCCTCAGATCCGCGTCTCAAGTCACCCGAAAGCGAAACCAACATGGAAGAAGTCGACTCCATGGACATTGACAACTTGAAAGCCATGGACATGAAAGGCGTCATGGGAAATCCCGAGAAAGAGTGGGCAGTTCGTCACATTTTGAGTGCCGGAAGTCTCTTGGGCAAAAGTTGTCAAGGCGCCTTAAAACTCGCCGGCTTGGACGAAGACTTACAGAAGCAAGGCTACCTCTTTGGCAAAAATCTCGCTCTGGCATGGCAAGCTTGCATCGATTTGGAGCCATTCAAGTTCACGACAATCCCGTCGGGAGCGCAATTTAGTCTCGTAAGTGCGCCCGTTTTGTTCCATCTGGAATACGATCCGTCGCTCTACGAGGAAATCAAGAAGGGCAAGAAAACTGTCGACGACATCAACTTTGCGCACATCCACAGCGAGATCCTCAAGGGGCCCGGCTTGGAGAAAACGCGAAATTTGGCACGAAAACACTGCGAACAAGCGATGAAAGTACTCAACCAACTCAAACCGTCCGATGCGCGAACCGCCCTGCAAAATATCATTTTAGCGATGCAAGATATTTAAAATTCTGACAAAAAAAAAATTATTTAAAATAAATTTATTTTTTTCTTATGTAAAAACGTAATTTTTGCTGATCGACGCGATTTCACCTTACTTACCCACTTCTTTTATTTTTTTTTTTTTCGTTTGTGACATCGAAACCCTTATATCGAAACAACGCGCATTACATAATTTCACGCGACCAGTGCAATAATTTTTGCCCTTTGCCGTTGATCGCACATGACGACGAAAAAATGTCTCTTGGCCCGCTTTAAAAAAAACTTCAATAACTTGCTAAATGAAGTTACATAACTTGAACGAAAAAAAAATTATAACAATGTTTCCATATGTACTTACAACAAACTGGCTGTTCCTGCACTTAATCGACTCTCTACGCCAAAAAGTACAAAAATTTATGAATAACCGACCAAATATAACAAAAGGCTTGCTTGAAAAAAAAAACTTGAATAAATACATGAAATTTTTTTTTTTGTCGAAATTTTTCGAAGGTATCACACATGCCGCCCTGACTCATGTGTGTGAGTGCGATGCGGTTTGAGTGTTTGTGCGATTCAAGTAGTAAAGTACACAAAAAAAGGGAAAGTTGTATACTCTCCAGACATAATTTTGTAGTTTTTTTTTGTAATTTTCGTGTAGATCTGGTTTCGAACTTCATTTTTTTTTTTGTTAATTTTATCAATGCAACATTTAGATACGCCAAAAAGTTGAGATTTTTATGCAAAGATAGGTGTGTGTGGCAAGAAAGCAGCAACCGAGCAAGACAGAAACGTGAGAGTGCAATTGATTGTGTAAGAAAAATACGACTTGCAGGAGAGACATGACACATTTTTGGCAAAAAATAAAAAAAAAATATTAAATAGGTGTATGGATGATGATGAAAAAAGGGAAAGCGGTCACGGTTCACGTTTCATATTGTGTCTGCATGTTGGTTTCTGGGAATGTATGATGTTGAAGGGAATTGTTGTCTGGATCATGATGATAAAAAAAATTTGTGATGAGAATGATTTTTATTGAGAGAATTATTTTTTTAAAGGAAGTTTTAGATTAAATTTTAAATAAAAAATTTTAATTTTTTGTCGTCTTATAAAATAATTTTTTCATCAATAAAATTTCAATTTTGATTAAAAATTATTTAAATAATTATTTATTTAAAATAATAACGAATTGAAAAAAATCGCTACAAAATTTATTTATTTTAATTAATTTTATTTTAAATTAATTTTATTTTTTTTTTTTAAAATTAATACCTACTTAGAAAAATTCGTTGTGTTAGTTTAAATAATTTTTTAAAATATTATAATAATTAAATTATTTATTTTTTTTATAACAAATTTAAAATTTTTTTCGTCTTGTAAAAAAGATTTTATTAATAGAATTACAATTTTGATTTAAAGTTATTTAATTGTTCTTTTTACATAACAAAAACTTTAAAAAAAATCTTTTTTTATAAAAAATTTTTTTTTTAATTTAAAAATTTATTTAATTATTTTAATTTTCTAATTAAAATTACAATTTAATTTATAAAAAAATTATTTAATTTAATTTATTTTGTGGAATAAAAATTAATTTTTAGACAAATTCGTTATTTAAATTAAAATAAATAATAAAAAAAATTTAATTAAAATAGAAAGCTGCTGAAAATTTTTTAAAAATAATTAAAAATTTAAAAAAAAAAAATTTTTCTTGAAATTGAAGATTTTTCTTCAAAATTTATTTAATAATATTCAAAGGTCGACGAATATTAATAAAGTTTAATTTCGTCAAATTCACATTTTTATGGAAATTTAATCTAATTTTTGTAATTTTAATTGCATTATTTCTGGATTTTAACCTTCAAACTTATTTTCTGGCTAAAATATGGAATTTTAAATAAAATTACAAAAAATATTTAATATCAAAATTGCCATAATTTATTTTTGTGCACAGAAAAAAAAAATTAAAATATAAAAAAATATTATGAAGATCGTAATTCAGGAAAATTTTGATAAAAAATATCAAACTCAATATTTAAAAAAAAAAATAATCTTGAAAGAAATATTTTTTTTCAATTTTTTAAAATTATTTTAATAATTTAATTAATTACCTATTATTTTTTTTTTGTTTTTTAAATAAGTTTTTAGTGAAAAATATATCAAAGAACTTCCCAACAATTTATTTTAAATTAAAAAAATATTTAAAAAAAATAAAATTAGGTATTTAAAATTTTTCAATTTAAAAATAAAAAATTAATATATTAAAAAATTAATTTAATTATTTAATTAATTATTTTTTATTTTGGGAAAAAATAAATAATAAAATGTTCCAAAATTTTTTTTATGTTATGACAATTTTCTATATTTCTACTCAAATTTATGCAAAATTTCCATCAATAAAATTTTCATCAAAATCATAGAAATTGACAAAGCATGTCAAAAAATGTCCAAAAAATCACTTTCTACTCTACTTGTTCCCTTCACCATCCATCATTTCCACTGAATTTTCATCTTCTTAACAAACCCAAAAATATTCTACAATTTTACTCCATTTTCCACAAACATCCACGAAAAAAGAAACAAAATTTCCACTCAACACCGCGCTGTTCTACTAATTTATCCATCCATCAACATTAACTATTCATTTATGTATTTTGGTGAAGGTCAGTTTCATCTTTTGTATTACTATTTCATGCATTTATAAATATATTTTTTATGTTAATATTGATCAGAGTCTCTTTTTTTACTTGCGCGCCTTTATTTTTGGCAAAATCAAGTTTTTATCAATTCTTTTCTTTTTGGATTTTTACAACTTTTTGCATATTCATCGACACTTCATTTTCATTCTCCGCTCCACGCAATAATTTTTTGGACTTTTTTTTACGTTTTTTTGGTAATTGATTGCATAATCGTCAAGCAAGCAAGCACAGCGCGATGTCTTTGTGTGTGTGTGTAATCATAATTTTTGTAAACGAGTTTTTTTTTCGGGGGGCTTTTGCATGCTTGCTGCTCTCTACTTGTTAATGCGCGAGTCATTATTCATTGTTTGTGGGTAGGTCCGAAAAAAAAAAGTTTCAGGTCTCGTGAGTCGCAAAAATGAGAATTTTCCTTCGAGCACGTCGAGCAAAGTGCGTCGTCGCATCGTCGTCGATCATAGCACAATTAGTAATCGAGCAAGGCAAAACGATTAGTGTTTCGCTTAATTTTTTTAATGTATTTTTTTTCGTACAGCGACCGAATGTGAATGTGTGTGACCCACTTTTCTTACAATATCACAAAAAAAAATTGTATTTATATATAAAACGCACACAAAATAGACGCTGCTATCGAAATGTATATAATTTTTTTTTGTTGTTGTTGTTGTATGATTGAGCGACTATTTAGAGACTCTATTTATTTTTCGTGTGTCGTTTTTTTTTTATTTTTATTTTTGTGAGTGTATTTTATATTAATAGAGTAATCTATCGTGCGCGTCGCTGTTCGCACATTGTGCTGTTTGTGTGTGCCGCGATACAAATCTTCAAATGTTCACATGGCCTACTGCACTTGGCCAATTTTTTTGATGGTTTTTCTTTTTGATTCGAGAGAAACACGAATTAGAGAGAATTTTTTCTTGCGAGGGAGCACGACAAATGGCATGACACAGGTCAGTTTTGTTTGTTTTTGGGTTCTTGACATAGAATTCGGTGCTAAGAATAATTTTTTTGGTATGATTTGGTGGTGTGACGAGTAATTGTTGATTGATGATTTCACTTTTACTTTCGTTTGTGAATGAATTTGTGTTAAAAAAAAAATTAAAATTAATTAAAATTTGCTTCAAAAAAAGAATCTGGCTCGATTTTGCCTGAATTAAATAATTTAAAAAATTCAAAATTATTTTAAAAAAAATAATTAATTTTTTTCAGCATTAAAATTTTTTTTCTTACCTTTCAACATCATTTTGAAGCAAAATTTTCCTTTGCCTTTGTGAAAAATAAAATTATTTGCTTGGTTTGGATTAAAAAATATAGATTTTGTATAAAAAATCAAGTTTTTGATTAATTTTTTTACATTTTTTGAATTAAATTTTTAATTAAAAGCACTTTTATGTTAAAAAAATGACAAAAATTCTTTGATATTTGTCGGCAATTTTATTAGATTTTAAAAAAATAAATTTTGGTCATTTATCAAACAAGAAAAAAAATTTTAATTCTTTTGAAATTCATTTAATAAAATTTTATGAATGATTTCAAGCGAAATTAATTTTTTAAAAATTAAAGCTTTTTGACGAAAATTTTACATTAACAAATAAAAATTTGAAAATAAAATTTCTCAATTTCTCTCAAAAAATTTTTCGATGCATAAAATAATTTTAAAAAAATACATGATAATCTATAACAAATTTAAAAATTAATTAAGCAAAATTATTTGATTAAAAAATTAAAAATAATAAATTTCTTTTCAGTTTTTCTGATAAAAATGATAAAATTTACTAAAAATTTTTTTTTTAAAAATTTATCAAAAGAACAAAATTAAATCTTCTACTACATTTTTTCAAAATTTTTCTCCAATAAGTCACAAAAAAACCCTCTCAAAGCATCTCATAAGAAAAAAAAACCATTCCAATTGGATACCTCCATCACTCCAAGAAAACACTCATTTTCGCCTCTTTTATTGTTCTTCGTGTAAGTACTGCTTTTTTTCGCCACTTTTGTACAAACGATGCGCTAAATTACGATTTTACTGCAGAGACACGCAAAACAAAACAAAAAAAAAAGACAAAAGGAAATCATTTATTCCTCTTGCTTCACATTTTTTTTGTTAATATTTCTTTTAAGAAACATTCATAAACTTCAACATTCATCAACATAAGTAATATTCCACTTCCACTAGTCAGCCAGCCAGCTAGCAATGAGAGATTTCCATTGAATAAACTTTTTAACTCGCATTGTTATTGTTCACGTTTAAACGTTTTGTTCTTTTGTTGTTGTTGTTGCTGCTGCTGCTGCTGCGATTTAAAAAAAAAACGTGGCGTACAACTATTGCGTACTATCAACATGAATATCTTTGTTTCATTTTTTTTTTTTGTTAAATTATTATTATTATATTTTTTCGAGTCTCGTACTCACTCATAATGTATTTAATGCGAGTGAAAATTACGCAATCCCGTGTTTTTTTTTATTTATTTTATAATTTATTCGATCATTTTAGTGATAATTTGTTTTATTTATTTTTGTTTAATTTTGTCATTAATGTAAAACATTAAAATTTTATAAAAATAATTAAATTTTAAATGTTTTTTTTTTAAATTTTATTTTTTTATTTTATTTTATTTTATTTAAAAAATAAATAATTTATTAATTTAAATATTCAAATTAATTATTTTTTAAATAGTTTAATTAAAAATATTTAATTTTCATATGAATTAAATAATAAAATAAAATTAAATTAAAATATTTAATATTTATTTTAAAAAATAAATTAATTAATTTAAATAAATAAATTATTTTTTTAATAATTGAATTTAATGTTTTATTTCAATTTTTTTAAATTTTATTTTTTTATTTTAATTTTATTTAAAAAATAAATATTAATTTAAATAATTCAAAATTTTTTAAAAAAAATATTTTTTAATTTTAAATATAATTAAATAATAAAAATAAAATTAAATTTATTTTAAAAAATAAATTAATTAATTTAAATAAAATTATTTTTTTTTAATTTAAATTTCAATTTTTTTAAATTTTATTTTAATTTTTTTAATTTAAATAATTTAATATTTTTATTAAATTTTAATTTTAAAAAATTTTTAATATTTATTTAGAATATAAATTTTTTAAAAAATTATTTATTTTAAATTTAAATATTTTATTAAAAATTTGTTATTTATTTTTATTTTAAATTTAATTAAATTTTTTATTAAAATTAATTAAAAATTAATTATTATAAATTAATTAATTTTTAAATTAATTAATTAAAATTTATTTAATTAAAATTAATTAAAAATTAATTATAAATAATAAATTAAAAATTAATTTTTAATTAATTAAAAAAATTAAAATTAATTAAAATTTTTATTTCATTTATTTTAAATTTGATTTATTTTTTTTTAATAATTATTCTTCAAGATTTTTTTTCAAACTGAGTCAAAAAGCGTGCCTCAATAAAAAAAATTTAAAAAAATCAAAAATTAAAGGATTATCCCAAGAACATCCCTTTTTTCTTTGTTCGCCGTCATAAACAGCCGACTAGCCTAGTTTTGTTTTGAGAATTCTGACTTAAAAGTTACTCAACAATTGCCGGGCACAACATTCGAACTCGCTGCACAATGGAAACTTTATTGGCTTATAGTAATAAAAACGGTAAATATTTTGACAAAGAAAGGATTAGAATTTTACTTCTGTCACAGGAGCCTTTTTCGCAGGTAGAAAATTTTTCTCAGGTACCTGAAAAAACAAAAAAAAATTAAAAAGAAATTATTAGAAATTATTTTTAAAAATTTTTAACTTTTTACAGGAGTTGTTCCTGGCATTGTCAAAAAATTTTACCCTAATTGCGTGCCATAAATCATAAAAAAAAATATTTTTCGTAAAAATTATTCAAAAATCATTTTGTACGCACATTTTAACGCAACGTTAGACAAAAATTTGCCAATTCACCCACGGACCATACACGCATTTTCGCACCGATTTCGTAACGCAAATCAAAATTAAAATCAAAAAATATAATTTTGAAACACGCAAAAATAGGTCAGTTATCTATCTATCTATCCACGATTCCGATCCGAGTGCGTGTCGTGCTTATTAACACCAGAATTGAGTAATTTTTATCAACTTTTTTTGTTTTTTTATTTATCAATGTGTGTCAATTGCGAGCCTCATCTTAGAAATCTCGACGGGTCTCGTGATAAGAAAAAAAAAATAAAAAATGATCTTGAACGATTTGCAAAAAAAAAACATCAACAATGCATGAACGCAGCACCGCACACCCGAGAGAATGTAAATAAATATGAAAATAAATAAATAAAAATAAAAAAAAATTATATTAAGTTGACAACATTGACCTGAAAACACAATGCACTTGAGCTAATTTTTAATATGCTGATTCAATCAGTCGAGTAAAGCCGCTTACCTACTTACTATAATAGAGAGGTGTCTGTGTGTGTAGCGTCGACGTCGTCGTCGTCGTCGGTGTCCGTCGATACGTTCAGCGAGCAGCAGCAGCGTCGACAAATACACAATTTATTGTTGCAATATAAAATAATAATAATAAAATGCAGGGTTATTGTAAAAAAAAACAAGTCGTGTAGGTATTGCGTTAGTTTTTTTTCCACTGTTTACTACGAAGCACAACGAAACGCGTGTTTAGCAAAGCAAAGGTTTATGTCTATAAAAAATGATGCAAAGATAGCCTCCAAATGACGCTGATTTATTCATATAATTTGATTTTTTTTTTAGTTGTTACGGTATCAAATCTATTAATTAATCATTGTTTTTGAGCGTTTTATTTTATTGCGCAAAAATTCAGTTTCGGTGCATTTTTTGGGCAATAGAGACATTTGAAAATTAAAAAAAAAAAAATTATGAAAAACATGATGATGATTATTTTAATGACTTTTTTTGTTGTTATATGGGGACCGGTTTCGAGAAATTAATGTTTTTGTATTAGAAATGATCGTTGTGAAAGATCGGTGAGGAGAGTTTTGAAGGTCTTGTTGTGGTTTATGGGAGATTCTTCAAGGATTTTTTGATTAAAAAAGAAAGTTATGTTTTGGAGGTCAACGGATTTTTTTTGTGAGATTTAAATTTTTAATTGTTTAAGATATTTTACGGAGAGTTTTATCAGCTTCTTAAGGATTTTAAAAATTGATAAAAATTAATTTATTAATTTAATTTGAATTATTTTTCTGATATTTAAAAATTATATTAATTAAAAATTTTAGTACTTAGGTTCTTATGGTAATTTTTAAAAATAATTTAATTTTAAATAAATTGACTTTTAATTTTTATTAAATTATTTTTTTATTTTTATTTTTAATTTTTTTTTCATATTCTGATAATATTTAAATTTTAAATTTTTTTTATTTTTTTATTATTAATTATTTAATTTAATTATTACTAATTTTTTATTTATTTTTTTTTTAAATTTTTATTCATTAAAAAAATCATAAATTATGAGATATAATTTTTAATCTATGATATCAATTTTTAGCTTTCAAATTTTATTTTTTTTAATTATTTTTTTTTCTTATTTATGTTTTTTATTAAATTATTAATGATTTATAATTTTTTTATTATAATATTTTTTTAATTTATTAAAATAAAATAATTTTATTTATCATTTTTAAATTAATTATTAAATAAATTATTATAAATAAATTATAAATTATTATAAATTATTATTGAAAAAATATTATTTATAATAAATAATTTTATTTTTAATAATTTAAATTATTTTTTGACTTGAAAAACTTTTAAATGTCGTTAAGATATCATATTTATTTTTATTTTAATATTTTTTAACCATCGAAAGGGTTTTTATCGTGAGGCTTGATCTTTGAAATTTGTTCTTTATGCATTTTTTTAATGATAGACAAATTTAGAATTTTAGTAACTTTTTCAATGTCTCCCAAGCTCTTTTTTAATGAAGCATTTTTTTAATGAACACAAGCAAAACTTTGCAGAAAATTAGCTTTTCGAGTATTTCTTTCCAATTTTTGCTCATTATAATCTTCAAAATTTGTTTTCCGAATTCCAAAGAATCTTTTGATCTTCTGAAATAATTTTATTTAAAAAAAAATTATGTCACCTGATGAATTTTTGAAGAAAAAAATTTTTAATGAATAATTTTTATACAAAATTCACCTTGAAAAAAATTTAAATTCAAATTTTGATACTAAAAATCCTTCTGATATTCCGAAATCATCAAAATATTTACGAAGAAATCAATTTTAATTCAATCAGCTTCGAATTCCATGAAATCTTCTTGAAATGTATTTCCTCTTTTACTAACTTTATTAACTCCTGCAGCAATTCTTAGTAAAAACCACGTCACTTTACACAGAAAAAACGCACTTACACATAAATCATCATCAATGACACCCGATTAAAAATAAAAATTTTATTACAACATTCACGTGATTGTCACTTTATTCAACGCATGTCATCAATAAAGTTAAAAAAAAGATATTCCTGACCTAACCCACAAAAAAAGTAAAATATTTTTTCGCTTACTCACCGCCGACAAGTTCACGCATATTTCCATAAAAGGATACCTCTCGAAATTCTTTTTCGCATTAAATCTAGACTTTTCTTTTTTTTTCTTCAGAACATTTTCATTCTCGAGCCGAAAATGTTTACGTGATCATTCGTCGTTGTTGTCGTAAGTAAGTAAAGTACAAGTGTCTGAAACATTTTTTTTCTGTGTTCGAAAAGTAGGTCAGTAGAACGCATGTAATCATGATCGCATCAGAAATTGTGTCACACATATAGAGCCGACGAGCGGCATGAGTGTTGAGTAGACGACGATTGACGACGTGCGTCGCGCGTTTCGCCAAGACGGTGAGCCAGCCAGTTGATCGTCCTTGAATTATTTTTTTCTTAAGAGGATTCGTGACGTCACTTTTCTGGAAGAAATATTTTTTAAAAATATTCAATCAATTTAGGGTACTTAAGAATTTTCGTCATAAGAGAGAGAAGATCTCGAAGAAACTCTCAAAACAAACAAAGTCACGTGTGCGCATGAGCTGAACGTTCATACAGAGCGCCAAACACACATTTAATTCGAATTTTATTATTTTACGTGTGCGTAATATATTTTACAAATTGTCTAACATTATCTCTCAATTTCATAATAAATGTGTATATTTTTCGAGGCATGTACAGCCCGATCTGCAACAACAACAACAATTATTGTAGATCTAATTGCCTCGCTACGACACACACATAAAAATCTACCATATCCGATATACATTTTTGTATTTATTATTATTATCCCCTACGGGCGAAAAATGGGTCAAATTGACCCCTCGGGAGTCAAATTGATCTCTTAAGGGAATTTTCTGATTCCTTAACTTAAGAGATCAATTTGACTCTCGAGGAGTGAATATGAACCCCCATTAAGGGATCAACATGATCCCCTTTCGAATTTGTCATCCGCAGACCCAGAAAATTAAACATTTCTAGAGGTCAGTTTGACCCCTTCATGAGGTCAATTTGATCCCTTCAAGAAGTCAATTTGATCTCTTAAGATTTAAGGAATCATATTGACCTCTTGAAGGGATCAAATTGACCTCTTGAAGAGATCGAATTGACCTCTTGAAGAGACCTCTAGATGGATTCATTAGGGGTCTGCGGATGACAAATTCAAAAGGGGATCAGGTTGATCCCTTAAGAGATCAAATTGAGCCCTTAACGGAAAAAATTGATCCCTTAAGCCTTAAGGGATCAGAAAATTCACTTAAGGGGTCAATTTGATCCCAAGGGGTCAATTTGACTCCTGAGAGATCAATTTGACCCATTTTCGCCCACGGGGATATTTTGTAATATATCTCGCCACGCAGCGCATTGAAATGCACAGCTACGTTCTATTTCCACATTCGACGTTCGAACAATGTACATTTCCTCTCAGACAGACGCGCTCAATTTTGTTGCTGCTCACAGCGTTCGTTCGTTCGTCCGTACGGTGCGGCGACTACGAAAAGTACAAAAGACCATACGACGAGCATTGTTTCTGTTCGTTTTATATGAAAAGTAGGTCGCCGCCACACTTTCACTTATTATTACAGCATACTTTGTACTTCGTATGACGACGACGACGACGCATTGCATACGGGCACGTACAGCTAAATTTTGGCTGAAATTCGGCTGTTTTATGGACAAAAAAAAAATAAATAAAAATGTACAAAAATATGTTAATAATCATGCTAAATTGCTAGTTTTGAATGGAAATAATAGCAATTATTTACGAGAGAATCTTTTTGTTGTTAATTTTTTTTTATTTTATTTTTTTGGATGTCTGTCATGTTTTGGCGATGATGAAAATATGTTATGTAACGAAGAATGAATGGAAATGCCAGAAGAATGGACATTACCTTACACAAGACAAAAGTTATTATAAGACATGTGTTCTAATAATAAATAACAAGTTTTAACGTGATTTCGGAAGTGACCGAATGAATGAAAGTTCTAATTATTTTTGACACGTGTGACACCTTTACAGAAGTTTTTTAGGTCAAGAAAGGGGAGAAGTTAATTTTAATTTGTTTGGTTGAAGGTATCCCTTCAAAAATAAAAAAATTACTAAAAATTAAAATGTTCTTACAAATTTTTTTTACATTTTAGGAAATGTCAAATTTTGACATTTAAAGTGACAGATGTCAACTCTTGTTAAATCTTTTAATTAATTTTAGTGGAAAATTTTATTTTATTTAAGTGTTAAGATTTTAATAAAATGTTATAAAAAACTTTTTTTGACGTTTCATAATTTTCAAAATTTGACAGATGTCAAAATTTTTTTAATTTTTTAACAATTTAAGTCCGAGTTATCTTTTTAAAGAAATAAGATTCTTCGATAGATGAATTTCAAAGAAAATTCTTTAAAAAATGTAGAATTTTTTTTTAAGTTTAGGAAATGTCAAAGTTTGACGTTAAAAGTGACAGATGTCAATTTTTGTTTAATTTTAAGTAATTTATGATTCAAATTTTACCTCTGAAGATTTTTTCCATATATTTTTTGGATAAATTAAATTTGTAAAAGCTTTAAAATGTGAAATATGTAACTTTTGATCAACTGTCAAAATGTCAACTGTTGAAAATTCGGTATTTTAACCCATTTAAGCCATTATTTGTTATTTTTTTTTTAATTCTAAAATATTTTAAGCAAAAAATATTTCAAGAATATTAAAAATGACATCTGTCAAACTTACAAAAAATTTGACAGATGTCATTAAAATTCTATTTCTGTAAAATTTTAAAAATATTTTGAAATTTTCTTCTGTAAAAAACAAATTTCACTGAAAAAATAAATCTCTAGCAGCTCAAAATATAATTTTTTGTCAAAATCTTGTTAAAATTCTCGAAAAACGTCATTAAAGCAACTTTTTGACAACTTTTCGAGATAAACATCTTCAAACAAAAAATTCTTTAAGTGCACAAGCAGGTCCACACGACATCTCCCAAGACGACATAAAGCGATAATCATCCATAATTTGCTCCTAATCAGCACCCCATGATGCGAAACATTACATTTTGTAACAAAATAACAACAACACATGTCACTCGTCTTCACTCGTTATATTTTTTTTCTGCTCTTCAGATCTTCCGTATTTTCGTATTTACTACAATTTCAACAAACAATGACGAACGCAAAACAAACAATTAAACCGTTCTAGGGAAATTCTTTCTTTCTTGTTGTTAACTGCCCCAAGTACGAGTCGTTCTACAACTTAAAATGCATGCAAAGGAAAAAAAAAATTAAAAAGAGACGGGAACATTGTGTCAGGTAATAAGTTAAAAGTATAACACGTTTATGATTACCTCAGCATGAAACAATTATTTATTATGAAAAAAAGTGCTTTCTTCTTTCTATTTTTTGTTTTTCAAAATATTTAAGGTAGAAAAAAAAAACGTCGAAGAAATGTTTTGTTTATGACCCGAGCTGAAAGAAAATACACTCTTCCTCCATTGTGTGTTGCCTCTGTTGCAACTCATATTCAAATTATTTTGTTCTGTTGCTGAAATATTTTTGAAAGAACAGCAAAACAACAAGAAATTTATTATTATTGTTATTATTAGGTAAAAAAAAATAAAATTAAAAGAAATTGGAGAAAAGACTTTATTACTGTTTATGACTTGTTTGAGTCAATATTTATAAATTTTGTTGTTATTATTTTTTTTTTTGGCAAAAATTTCTATTTTTTTTTTTCAAAGCAAAGCTCAAAGTGAAGTTTTGTTGTGGATATAATGAAAGCTTGTTTACTGTTTACTCTTCTTGTTGCTGTCTTTGCTGCTGATGCTTAATGAAACGCGAGACAATGCATGAGTTGGGGAGTAGGAGCCTTCATCTATTTCCGCGAAACACAATTCCGTTGTTTATTTATGATGATTTTTGCTGTTGTTTTTCAAGTTGACGACGAAACTTTTTTTTCATTTGATTCACCTTTCTTTCTTTTCTTTTGTTTTTTTGCGGAGAGTTGAGTCATTATCAGGAAAGGAGAGTTTGAGTAATGTTATGAAATTGAGTTTTAAAGTTGAATGAAGGAAGGAAATTTATGGAAAATTTTTAAATTTTGACGTTTGTCATTTTTGACAGTTGATGTCTTTTTTTGAATTTTGTGAATTCAAAAAGTTGTATGTAAAGAGTTAAAATACTTTGAAAAGTAAAATCTTGATTGAAAAAGATAATTTTTGACATTGACAGATGTCAAAATTGACAATTTTTAACTTTGACAGGTGTCAAATTTACCCGTTTTGAAGTTTTTTTTAGGATCTGATAAAGAATATTTTGAGCTCTTTGACAGTTTTTTGTCGTTAAAGTCCTTCTTTGGGGCAATGAAATACAAATTTTGACATTTGACAGCTATTTGCTATTTGACAGCTGTCACTTAAAATGACATTTGATAATTTTTTCACCGCCCTAATAATATTTTTAGCGTTTTATTAAATTTTTTTGATGAAAATTTAGTTTTTGTAACAATTATTGATATTTGAAATATTTTTTGACATTGACAGCTGTCACTTTTTTTGACATTTTATCATTTTTAATTTCTCTGAAGTCATTTTTATCAATTTTTTGAAGTTGTTTGAATAACTTTTGCAGAAATTTCAATTTAGAATTGCAATTTCTCGACTTTTACAAAATTTGTGAAAAATGACAGCTGTCACTTTTTTGACATTTCATCAATTCTTGAACATTCTGATGAAATTTTTGTCAATTTTGAGCTTTTATGCTTCTTTTTATCACAAAAATGAACCATCATCTCTAATTTTTTGACATTTAGAACAACTTTCAATTTTGACAGCTGTCAAAAAATTTGACATTTAATGATTTTTCATCGTTATAATAGATTTTTTAATAATTTCTATGAGCTTTTATGTTTTTTTTATCACAAATTTGACATTTAAAAAAATAATTTTGACAGCTGTCACTTTTTCATCATTTAAAGCCATTTTCCGTTAAAATAAATCCCTTCATAAATCATCTTCCTCTGAAAATTTTCCATTAAACCCAAAAAAAAAAACTAAAAATTCTCCATTTCGGAACAGAATTTCCATGCATGTTGACATTTATACTGCCATTCGTCGCCGTTGTCATCGTATATGCAATTTATTCACACACCGCCGCACGATAAGTATCCATACATTGTGAGCAAGTAAACTGAGAGCATAAAATTATGTGTATTGTACGGGCATGATCATGCTCGAGCAAATGAGAGTGAGAGTTGTTTCGGCTTCTTTTGCACTTCGTTCACGAAACCTACGAGCATTTATATACTTTACCTACAAATTGTTACAAAATACACAAAGTTTTTTTTTTTGGGAGTACATACTTACATGCGTTGTCGTCGCTGTATATTGCCTACCTCAATATGAAATTTATTTAGTACACTTTACATATTTATTTATTAAAACCCTGATGTCATTTTTTCTCGTTCTGACACAAATTTCTCGTCAGAATTTTTGCAATTTTTACAAAAATCCAAAAAAAAGATTTTTTTTTTCGTACCTAAGAGAAGCTCTGTGTATTAAATGAATGAATATTATTATTATTGCTGCAATAATAACAACAATGGCAGTGTAGGTACTCCCAAAAAATACGTACGGCCCGTTGTTGTCGTCGTCGTCGTATTTGTCGTGAGCAGCATAGAGTGTACAACACGCTCCGCTCTGCTCTACAACAACATGCCGTCATAGTGCATGTGTCATGTAGTAAAACAGTTTTTCACAGTTTTTAGTTAAGCATAGTCCGTATTGTCGGCAAGTCGATTTTTCACTTGCGCTTCTCTTGCTGCGTGTAAAAACTATCAAAAAAATATTATTTTACAAAGAAATTTTATAATTTAATATTACTTGTTAATAATTAAAAATAAAATAAAAAAATACAAAAAAAATAATAAAAATCTAGAAAAAATTAAAAATAATAAAAATCTCGTGAATTGAGTTCACTTGCCTCAAAAAAATATCAAAAAAGTGCAAAAATGATATAAAATGGAAAAATAACAACAAAAATTAAAAAAAAAAATATTTAAAAAAAGGAAAAAATATGAGAGATATATAATAAAAATGTGTCATGTGCTATATTCGTCGTCGTACTCTATTATTGGATGTTTACATGAAAAAGTATGAAATTAGGTCAAGAATATAATAATAAGCGTATACCTATCAACAGTCGCAGTCGCAACACACACATGAGCGTGAAAAAAATATTATTATTGTACGCAAGTGAATCAAAGGATTATTCGAAAAAATTTTACGAGGCATGTGGATTACTATTATTATTCCAACAAAGTCTCTAAACTTACACAGAACAAGGAATGTGATATTTTTGTAGTGTCGTAACGAACGCCTTATCGAGTGTGCAAAGGATAAAAATTAAAAAAAAATTAAATAGAGTGCCCTTAAAAATTTCTCATCTGCTTTAAAAAACGTTATTTTATAAAAATAACGAATTTATACAAAAAAAAAAATCAAAAATTATCAAGTACAAAAAAATTTTACTCTTATGACAAAATAAAAAAAAAAATATTAATTGACGAAAACACACGTGAATTATTATTACAAGAAATACAAAAATTTTACATTGCATAACTTTAATAAATATTGGATACCAATTGGATATATGCGCTTATATACGTCCATTACTTAATCACAAAAAAAATAAAATTAACACACATATATAGAAAAAAATATTAAACAGCAATTACAACCATTCAACTGCCAAAAAAAAAATAAAATAAAAAAAATACGTGATAAAAGTGAATATTTTGTGGGTGTGTGTGACGTCTCTCAAAATATCAAACAAAAATTAAAACAAAAAAAAAATCTCGTGCAAAAATCACAAAAAAAAAATGTTATTAGATATGGATCAACATACATCACCTGGCATAATGTCACTTAACATGTCTCCCTTCAACTTGTTATCGGAAAATGGCGGTTCCACAAATGCACAAAGTGCAACGGGAAACGGCGGCTTGCAATCACAAGGCATGCCGCCGCCGCCCCAATACACGCAATACACGCCCAACGGGCGCCAAAATAGCTCCGTAGCGGCTGCCATGCACGCGGCCCTCACGAACAACAATAATAACGCGAGCCAGACAAATCTGCAGTCGCCCGCGTCGCATCCGGTCGCCTCACAACAAAGTCAAATGCAGCAGCAACTTTCGGTGTATCAGCAACAGCAGCAGCAACAGCAGCAAAACACAAGCAATTACATGTACAATTTTGATCAAAATTACGTTTTTTCTGCGGTTGCAGGTTACGCAGGTGGCGGCGGTACGGGCAACGGGAATGGAAATGGAGGCTCGAGCAATGCCGATAACAATTCGAGCAACTCCCAAAATCCCGGTTACATTTCGATATTTCCGTCGGTGGCGGCAGGATTGCCCGATCAGACGGACTTGAAAGATATCATCGAGGAGCTGTGTCCCGTTTGCGGTGACAAAGTCTCCGGATATCACTACGGCTTGCTCACGTGCGAGTCGTGCAAAGGTTTCTTCAAACGTACCGTACAAAATAAGAAAGTTTATACGTGCGTCGCCGAGCGCCAGTGTCACATTGACAAAACGCAGCGGAAACGTTGTCCCTTCTGTCGGTTCCAGAAATGCTTGGAAGTGGGCATGAAACTCGAAGGTAAGTCGAAAAATTATTTTTTATTAATCTTGCAATCCACAAAAAAAAAATGAATGGAGAACGAATGTGTAAGAAAGTGTGTCAAGGTCGCATGACATTTTTATTTATACAGCAAAGATGAATAATAATAACGCGAGACGAGAGAAAAAAAAGTGAAGATGAACGTGTGAAGATGATATTTTAATACATTTTTAATAAATACATTTTTATTGTTCGAAAAAAATGCCAAAAAAAAGGTTCGAACATGTGTCGAAATAATAAAATCAAAGTTACTTGCGAGGATTTTTTTATGTGAAATGAAAATAATATTAAACGTCGATAAATTTCTATTTATTAATGAATGGATTTTCTGACACGAGTAGAAAATGGAGTAAAAGTACGTAGATTCTATTATGTTACGAGGAATTTTAAAGTAGAGGAAATAATTGATTTTATGAGGATTTTTTTTTTGTTAAAGGAGTGGACAAGTAGATTTTTTTTCTGATTAGATTTTCTTATAAGAATTCAATTTTTTTTTACAAGAAAAAATATTTTAATTTTTTTCAATGAGATTCTTGCAAAAAATCTTCTTTTGCAAAAAAAAAATATTTTAATTTTTTTTAATGAGAATCTATGATTTTTTTAATTAAAATTTTCAAATGAGAATTTTTGATTTTTTAAATTTTTTTATGTGTTTATTTTTTTTTTTTTTTTTGTACAAAAGAAGGATTTAAATTAAAAACTTTGAAAAATATGAAAAATGTCAGAAAATGAAATTTTACAATTTTTAATATATGTTAAGGCATTTTTAAAAATTTTTTGATTATTTATTTTCAAACAAAGAATTTAAAAAGAAAATTTTGCCTAAAAATGGAAAATTTCTTGAAATTTAAATTCAATAAAATTGACGCTAAAAGTGACGTTTAAGATTTTTAAAATATTTTTGATGAATATTTGATACCGAATTTATAAAAAAAAATTAATAATTTTCAATTTAAAATTTTTAATTTAAAAAAAAAATAAAATAAATTACATTTTTAATAAAATTTTAATTAAAATGTCATTTTTGACAGCTGTCAAGTTAAAATTTAAAAAAAAACTTTGAATAATTTTTAAAGTAAAAAATGAATTAATAAGTCAATTTGTCAATTTCAAACACATTTTTGTTAAAAATCATAAATTTCTAAAACAAATTATTGTTACTTTTTTTTTCTAAGTTGACATCTGTCATACAAAAACTCAATAAATATTTTTAAAAAAATTAGAATTAAATTAAAATTTTTGCAAAAAGTAACTGATTAATAAATTTTAATAAAATTTGAAGTTCTAAAAAATTAAAAAAAAATAATAAAATTGTATAAAATAATTTTTGAAGTATTTTTTGACACCTGTCAAAATTGACAGTTTTCATATTTAAATGAAATTTCCGTTATTTTACTACATTTTGAATTATTTTAAACTCAAATTATTTCAAATCCAAAACTTTTAGAACTTTTAACTTCAAAAAATTCAAATTTCTCTTGAAAAACTTTGAAAAATCCTTAAAATTCCTTTTTACATTACTTGTTCACTCCCTCAACGACACGTTTTGCATTCTTCCCCGAAGAACTTGAAAATCAATTCTCGGAAATCCAGAAGCACCTTTGACCATTCATTCAACCAACGTACACAGGTCAAGTTACCAACTCTTAATTTTACTTCAAAAAAAAAAAAATAAAAACATTTTAATGAACGTTCATAACCCAGTTTCAGTTGCATTGTAAGCCACTCTCCGTTTATATGAAAAAAAGTACGAAAAATCGATAAACTGCAATATAAAACAAAGCAAAATAAAATCTACCCTCACTTTAAAGTATCGCATACACAAGAGCTAAAAAGGGAAATCTATATGTTTGTTTATGCATTTTGTATATAAGTCGGATGGAAACGCCTGGTTTTTGCATTTTTTTTTCGGAAAAAAACGAAAAATTCCACAAAAATGCAAGTAAATTTTATTTTATATTTCCAATTTATATTTCCACGGTAGATTCGAGGCAATTTTTTTCATATATATTGACTAAATTTACATTAAATGCTGCATGTACATCGCCGCGCAGAGCAGATATTTATAGACATAACGAACATGTATACTTTTAATATTACATGATAGTGTACGACGACGACGACGTACGTTGCCTACAAAAAATTGCCTTAAAGTAGGTCATGTTTAACCGAGACAACTGAATATGATTCCGTTTTTATTTGTTATTGAATCGGAAGGAACACGAGAGCGAGACAGACATAGTCTTCATCGTCGTTGTAACTTTTTTTTTCTGCTTCTTCTATATTTTATTTTTTTTTTTCGTGTCGTATATTTTTATATCGATGGATGTACCAGCAGCATATAACGCAACCTTATTTTTTTTTATGAGAGTCTTGTATGTGCTGCTCTCGATGGCGGCAGTGCTGCAGAGTGTTTTCATTTTCATTCGCGCGCGCAAATACCAGCACACAGCTCTGAGCGGCGTGAGTGAGAATTTTCGCTTGTTTGTGTGTGAATTTACTCGTATTTATATGAAATTGAAAAAAAAAATTACTTTTGGTTTCGTTTCGAATATTATGTTGTATTTTTTTTTACTTTTGTGTCTGTTTTGTTTTTATTATTATTACAATTTTTTTGTGTTGTTGGAAACTTTAATTTTTTTTTTTGTTTTATATATTTGCCTATTGCGAGATGTTTAGACAATAAAACACTGTAATTTCGCATTTTGTTTAACACAAAAGTGTTGCAATGCCCATTATGCTGTATTTTTAGCATTTTTAGGAAGGAACTGAGGCAATCAAACAACTGGTATCATCTAAAAATCGCTTTACGGATTGAAAAAGAGTGAAATTCACTCCTTGAGAGGTTAATTTGACCCCAAAATCTGACAAAAGAAGTCAATTTGATTCCTTTTGTCAGATTTTGGGGTCAAATTAACCTCTTGAGGGCTTAAATTAACCTCTTGAGGGATTATTTTAATTCCTTATTCAGAAAAGGAGTTAATCTAATCCCTTAAGGCTTACAAGGTCAAGTTAAATTCTTAAGAGGTCAATTTGACCCCTAAAAATGCAAATAGGGTCAAATTGACCTCTTAAGGGGTTGAAGTAAGGGGCTGTTTTACTCCCTTATTTTGGAAAAGGAGTTAATCTAGTCCCTTGAGAGGTTAATTTAACCCCTTAAGAAGTCCATTTGGCCCCTTAAGTCATTTTAGGGGTCAAGTTGACCTCTTAAGGGCTTAAAATAATCTCTTGAGGGATTATTTTAATTCCTTATTTTGGAAAAGGAGTTAATTTAGTCCCTTGAGAGGTTAATTTAACCCCATTAGAGGTCAACTTGACCCCTAAAATGACTTAAGGGGTTCTTTTAGTCCATTATTTTGGAAAAGGAGTTAATCTAATCTCTAAAAAGGTCAATTTAACCCTTCTAGAAGTTAATTTAATCCCTTTTTAAAATTTTTAGGGGTCAAATTAATCTCTAGAGGGCTTAAATTGACCTCTTAAGATATAAGATTAACTCCTTTTTCAAAAAAAAATCTATATAATGGGTTAACATCACCCTTTTTCACTCCGTAGAGCGCGTTGTCGTTGCATCGTGCGTCGTTTGTTCTGAATTAGAATTTATTGCGCGATTAATTCACGACAAAAACAAAATTATTTTGCATTTATTGCGCAATATTTGCGTTATCGTCAAATCTCGCGCGGTCCGAATTATCGCTATCGTCGATTAGGACACAAATTTAGGTCCTCGTCCGTACGTTTTTCGCACATCTGACGAACGAAATAAACGCCGCGTCGCTTCTAAATAATGAGGGCAATCACTTATTACGAGCATTTTACGAGTAGATGTGACTGCACTTGTTGTTTATTTATTCATTATTTGCTTCGCCATCACTTTTATTTTAAATTATTTTTTTTTTTTTTGCTGTAAATTAACCAAAAGTTTGTAAATATTTCGATAGTAAAAGTGTCATTCACGACAAAATCGTAGTAAACACGAAAGAGGCTCGCTCAGCAAATTTTTTTCTGCTGCATTTGTTGCTCAACCGTACTTCCATTTTTCACTTCCATATTTTTAGTTTTTTTTTTTTTTTGTTATTAAAAACAAGACTACTCACGATATTCTCGGTATGTAGTCAAAACAAGTGCAAATGTGTGTCAGAGAGTCTGTGTGTAGCGTACGTGCTGGCGATGTGCAAACGAGCTGCATTTCGTAGAGTGCAGTAAAGTGCAGTAAGTGATGTAATAGTCAACCGGTTTTCTGTTAATAACCAGTAAATTTATGAAAAAGCCGGTGCATGTTATGGGTGCACACACAACAAAAAGTAAAAAGTTGAAATCGGAATTGGAGAATTTTTATTTAATTTGATAAAAATGGGGAGATAAGAAGTTTTGTGGTTTCTAAACATGGAAAGAGTTGAAAAAGTGGAATAATTTGAAAGTTTTGGGACTTTCCTTTAATGCGTTTGGAATTTCAAAGAGGATTAAAAAAATTAGATAAAATTAATTTTAAAAAATTCTTTTAAAAATATAGAAAGTTTTTATAATTTTTGATAATTTTTTGAGCTATGAAAAATATTTTTTAAAATTTTATGAACAAATTGTTGCATATTTTAATTTATGGCCTAAAATTAATTTTTATTGATAAATTTTCATAAATTTAGAATTTTTTAATAATTTTAAGAACAATCTTTGAATAAAAATATTCGAAAAATTAACGAAATGAACATGAATTTTTTAAAATAATTAAAAAATTAAAATATTTTAATATTTTTTCATCAATTTTTTTATAAACTGAAAAATAGATTTTGGTAAAATAAAAAATTTATATTTTTTTTTTGAGACCAAATTAGTATTTAAAGTCCCAATTTTTCTGATAAAGAACTAAATTTCTTATGATTTTCGTAAAAAAAAATTATGTTGTCTATTTGAGTCATAAAATTTGACCAAAAGAATAATTTTAAAGAGCTTAAAGGGCTATTTTGTATTTTTTTTAATTATTTTTTAATTTTTAATTTAAAAAGAATTTTAAATTTTTTTTTTATTTTTTATTTTAATTAATTTAATTTAATTAATTTAATATAATTTAATTTTATTTTAATTTTTAAATATTTTTTAACCAAAAAATAAAAATTATTGTCAAAAATGCATAAAATTCAAGAAAAAAATATTCTCGAGGTCAAAAACTGAAAAATTTAAAACTTTTTCATAAAAAAAAATGACTTAATTTCCATAAAAACCCAAATAAAATCCATAAAAATCCCTAATTAGCAACAAAAAATTTACATTTACGATCAATTTCTGTCAAAAAATTTCCATCAACCGAAACAAATCACCTCCAAACTAAATATTTAATAATCCACAAAACGCATTCCAAATTGCCCCAAATACGTTTTATGGCTCCATAAAACCCTACAACACACTGCCATGTTCAAATTTAAAATCTTTATCGCTTATTCAATTTTTTTTTAACTACCTATGACACACTAAAAAAAAATCAAAAACCGACCCAGACAAATTGCTTAACCCACAAAAAAAAATCAAGTCATCCATACGCTACGCAGTTTTTCGACGCACCTTTACGCACACTTTTTTACATTCACGCACTATACCAAAAAGTAATTTATCTTTTTTTTCTTGCTTTGTCGAACAATGAATGAACGATTTTGTAATAACCGAAATTTAATTCATTTACAAAAAAAAGGTTCGTACGCAATTTTTTTCGAGTATTTCGAAATGCGTTAAAATCGGGTTTTATTAGTAAAAAATTAAATTTTCAGCTTCAATTCAAAAATCAATCAAAAAAAAAAAAAATTGAAGGGAAAAAGGGCATCGTAAATCTCACGCGACGCGTTAATTAATCGACAAGCAACAGTCATATCTCATTATTCAGATTATCTCTCTCGTTAACAGCAATAATAAATTTTTTGTTATGAAATCGTAATAAAAATATACATAATAGAAACTGTGTCAATGTCAAGTGCTTTCTCTTTCTATAAAATGTAAAATAAAATAGCGAACGACGTACACGGCACACGGTATTCAATTCACGGACTGCAGCATTCATAACATTAACTTTGAAAAATCTATCAGGTTTTTTTTTCTTCTCTTTTCTTATTTCTTATTATTGCACTTATTACATGAAGTTGCATTGCATGGAGCGAAGTTGTAACGTAATGTACGTGAAAAGAGAGATGAAGTAAGAGCAACCATACGCGACGACTATTAGTGTCTGTTGATGTGAAATTATGTAAGAAGAAAAAAAGAGAATGAAAGCGAATTTGTGCATTTGAAATAATTTATTTTATTGAATATTATGAGCAGAGCGGATTTTGTTGGATTTAAATGATTTTTATGACTCATAAAAAGTTTTTGTTTTGAAATTTTTTTGAATTACAAATTCATTTAAACCGAAAAAGTGAGAGGTTCGTTTCTTATTTATTAAAGTTTTTTTTATGATTTTATGATTAGTTTGGATATGTTGATATTTTTTTTGTTTTGACTTGAATTGAATTTTTTACAATAAAATTATTTAAATAAATTAATTATTTAATTAAAAAAAATTAAATTTAATTTAATTAATTTTTCTTAATAATTAATTTAATTATTATTTTTAATATTGATTAATTTTTTTTAAATAATTAATTATTTTTAAAAATTTTTTGTGTATTCGGAATTTTATATAAAATTTTTTTAAGTTAATTAATTTTAATTTTTTAATTAATTTTTTGATAAAATTATAAATAAATTCTGTGTCTCAAGTTAATTTTGCTTCAATATTTTTATTTAAAAAAATCTTTGAGAAGTCTATAAAATTTTAAAGTAAACTTAATTTGATATTTTTTATTTAAAAATAAATCAAATAAATAAAAAAAAATAAATAATAATTTTTTAAAAAAAAATCAAAGATTTAATTAATTAAATTAATTTTTATATATTTTTTTAGTTAAAACTTGTCTAAAATATTAAAAATGGAAAAAACTGAAAATTTGTTAATTTTTATTTTTTTTTATAATTATTTATTTATTTAATAATTTTTTATTTATCGTATTTTCTATGAAAAAAAAAGTTAAATGCCATAATTTAAGATAAAATTTTATTTTTTTTTGCTATTTAAATTTTTATGTGATGAATTTTATTGAAGAAAATCAAAAAATGTGAAAAAAATTATTGCCAAAAAAAAAAAAAATATAAAAAACATCAGAAATTTAAGATTTTATTTGAAAAACATAAAAAATTAAAAATATAACTGTTATGCTTGTCAAATATTTATATTTTTTGAATATTTTTCCTCTGAAAATCCTTAAATTAATAAAAAATAGAGAAAATTTTGTTAAAATGTCAAATTTCTTTTAAAAAAAATATAAAATTTGTATTTTTTTCGAGAAACTTCACATTTCAAGCTCTTTACAATTAAAAAAAAAATATAAAAATTATTATTCAAAATCCTTCCATATCGCCACCGAACCGATTGGCAAAAACGTAATTTTTTATTCATATTCGAAATATTTTAATTTTATTGTTACTAAAATTAACATCAATGTCGATGAATGCATTAAATTACTTGCTTGACCTTGACATAAAAACCTACTATTTCATAATAAGCATCGACATACTTTAAACTTGCATTGCTTTTTTTTTGCATTGATTGACTCTGAATGACTAACTGACGCGCATTGTAACGAAAAACAACATTTTTTTAATTAAATTTACATAAATTTCGATGCAACTTTCGACTGAATCTCTCATCTACAGACACGAACGAATGCACGCCGAACACAGGTGTTGTCAATGAAATGAAAAAAAAAAAAATAAAATGAAGAAAAAAAAGGAACGACAGAATGCACCAGAGAAGATTAATTTTAATCTTGCCATGAAGGAATGAATGAATGAGCATTGAACACACCGCCAACCACAAAACAAGAACGCAAAAAAAAATTATTGCAACGTAGCGCAGAAAATATCCTTGAACTACTTTTCTTTTTATAACAATTTTTTTTATTGTTGTTTATATTTTTTTTTAATGAACTGATTTCGATGGCGAAGTAAATAATGCGGTCAAAATTCAATAAAAAAAATAAAGAAGCAGAAGCAAGGATATGAGATTCGCCTCCTGCAGCGCAATGCGTCGTCGTCAGTGACAGTTTTAGGACTCGCAACATGACTCACAGGCCAAAGAAACAAAAAAAAAGAGAAAAAAAGTATGCTTGACTAAACATTGGAACAACATAAGAACAAAAACATTCCAAAAAAAATCAAAATAATTTGCAATAAAATCATTCAAGTGGAAATAAGTACTTTTATGCTTGTATTTATCCAAAAGCAGCTCCAAACATATTAATATAAAAATAAAATATTTGTTCAACATGTCACTTTCCCTTAAAAATAAACTTTTTTTTTTTTTTGAACAGACACGAATACTTTTGCCTGCACGGTGCATTGTGTGAGCGGGTCGCTGTCGTTGTGTGGGAGTGTCACAAACTATGTTAATAGACATTTTTCGACGGCGGCGGACACAAAATTCGAACATAATTATATTTTTTTGTAAAAGCTGCTGAATGAAAACTAGCCCAAAAATTCAATTGCAAAAAAAAACGAGTAATGAATGGTTTTTAATAGGTACTTGCGTTCATATGTGGAGTGAGGTTAATAGCGAAAAATGTTTGAATATGCAAGAAATTGATTTTTTGTTCGATTTTAATGGGGGTTCGGTCGTTTTTTTGATCTGGGTTTTAATGGTTTAAAAAATTAAAAAAATTAATTGCGATTTTTAGGTTTTTATTATTAAAAATTAAATATTAAAAATTATTATTATTAAGAAAAAATTTTAAAAATTAAGAAAATTTTATTTAAAAAATAAAAAAAAAATTAAATAATTTTTTTTATCAAAAAAAAAGGCCAAGATACATTAAAAATATTGAAATTATTTTAAAATTTTCATAATTTTTTCCCATATAAAAGTAAAAATCCGGAAATTTGGGAAATATTTATTTAATATTAAAAAATACCTGAATGCATTATTTGAGAGTTCTAAATATTTTTATTAAAAAAAAATAAATTAATTTTTATTAAATTATAATTTTTTAATTATTCATTAAATTTTGAATAAAAAATTAAATGTTTAATTAAATATTAAAAATTTAATAAAAATAATAATTAATTTTTTATGAATAAAATTAAAATTTTTATAAAAAAAATAAAATTTTAATTAATATAAAAAAAATTAAAATTAAAAAAAAAAATAATAAAAAACAATTTTAATACCTAAAAAAATTAATTCTAATTTTTAAAATTAATTTTTTTTAAAATTTAATTTAAAATTAATTAATTTAATTTTAATTATTTTTTAAATTTAATTTAAATTAATTAATTAAAAAATTAAAAATTTAATTAAAAAAAATGATTTTTTTCATTAAAAAAATAAAAATATTTTTAGGAAAAAAATATCATTTGACAGTCGAATAATTCGAAAAAAATTTTTTAAATTGAAAATTCGAAAATTTTAACTGATTTTTTGTACAATTTCATTAAATTTAAATAAAAATTACTTTGAACTAATTAATTACTAATAAAATTCATCAATATGATTTTTTTGAAATTTTAACTGACAAGAACTTTTTTTTTTGAAAGAAAAAGAAATGAGATTTTTGACTTTTCCATATTAAAAATTTTTGCGATCGACTAAAATTGTCCTTTTATAACCTTTTTTGAACCAAAAAAAAACTCTTCCAGCTGACTTTTGACATTCAAAATCCTTCAAAATGTCAAAAAATCTGTCAAACGCATGTCAAAACCACAAAAAGCCTTGTTAGAGTCATCGCAAATTTATGCTCACAATCGATCACAAGCGACCTGTTTGCTCTCTCTCCACCCACAAAATCATCCAATTCATCATCTTACAACATTTCGATGAGCATCAAAGCAGACAAAATGACTGCAACCGCACTCGTAGCCAACAACAACAACAACAATTTTTTTTTACACACGGTACATGACCTACATTTCTCGACAATAATGACGCGATTGTGTATGTCCGTGCCCAAAATGTCTTGAAACACACACAAAAGCAATAATCACGACGAACAACGACGACGAAAAAAAAAATTTAATCCGATATATATTATTATTATGTAATTTTTCGACGTTTTTTTTTGTGCTTATTCATTCATTCATATTTTTTGGCAATCATTGTACGAAAATGTGTTACAACAACACTCGGCGCGAGTGAAATATGACGAGATCGATATGGATTTCAACAATAAGACACCTCTCTGGAAGCCTTTTGAACGGCATGAATGATAATTATTTGCACACGACACGACGACGAATGCCTTTTAATGACATCACGGCACTTAATGGAGCCGCATTGCACATGCACAGCGCAAATTGAGTTCATAAAACTCATTTTGCGAGCCGGTATAGGTCAATATTATTATTATTAGACGTCGTTCATCGATTATTTGCCATTAAATACACACACAAGTAACGCAGCGTGCAAAAAAAAAATTCGCTGGAAGGTATTTTTTATTTCTTGTATGCGAATTTTATTTTTAGAAGTGGAAATATTTCTACACACTTCTCTTGACGCGTAAAAATGGTCATGTACATAAAAATTGCAATGTTGTGTGTAGCCCATTCTCAGTCATAATTAAATTGATACAACGTTTCACACCGATGGTCATCTAGGCCAACTTCGTTTTTGTTCGAGTGTCTGATCAGCAGTGAGCGAGATATTTTTCGGATATAAATTCTTAGCAAAATTGACGAAAAGTGGATTTTTTCAGGTATTTTTTTAAATATTTCCCAAACAATGCGAAAAAAATTTATTGTTTTATTTTTTTATGTTGCTCAAAAAAAATCCACTCGTTTGTGGGTATTATTATTTTATTTTGTTTTACAAGATTGACATAAATGGAGCAACAGATTAAATCTCAACTCAAACAAAAAAAAATATGGAGTTTTTGTGTACTTTATAGTTTTAACAGAATGTAAAATATTAACGTCAAGTTGGAGAATGACCAATTTAATTAGCAATTAAAGTTATTATTTGCTGATTTATTGAAGGTTTTTAAATAATTGGAAGGAAATATCGGAGAAATCTGATTGAAAATTGTCATGAAAATTAGGGTTTTTAGAGCAAAGGGTTGAAAATTGTGACGTTTGAGGCGTGAGATTTGACAAAAATGACACAGAAGGCTTGAAAATTTTCTTTAAATTGATTTTTTATTATTTTTTGATAAGATTCTGTACTTGAAATAATTTAAATTAATTAATTTATGAAAAATTTGACAGCTGTCAAGTGTCAAAAATGTGACATTTTAATATTTTTTGACGTTTTCAAGATCAAGAATTCAATTAGAATTGATTTGAAGTTAAAATTTTGCTGAAATTTATTCTCATAGTCATAGTTTAGAATTAAAACTAAATTAGAATGTCTTAAGTTTGACAGATCTGTCAAAAAAATGTCAAAAAATTTTAAATAAAATTTTCAGATTTTTACTTCTATATAGTTTTTGTTGTTAAAAATTCAATTTAATAATCAAAAAGTATAAATTTTCCCCTTCAATAAGTTTCTAAAAATTAAAAATTGTAAATTTTGACATCTGTCAAGTGTCAAAAAATTAATTTTGGAAAATTTGGATCATCAATGGTAGCTTTTGTTATCAAATTTGTCAAAGTTTTACAAAAATATTTAAAATTGACGCATTTTTTTCTTCCAAATCCTTTAAAATGTCAAAATTTCATATTGACAGCTGTCAAACGTCAAAATATGAAATTTGTCAATTATAAAAATATGAAATTTTCTAAATAATTTTGATCATTTTCGATGAAATGTTATCAAACTTATCAAAAATTTTACACAAACGAACATTTATTGTCTTTAAAGTGTCACAAAATGTTAAATTTGACATCTGTCAACTGTCAAAAAATTACATTTTTAAGAATTTTGACATTTGCTTTGCAATTTTTGAACCAAATTAATAAAAAAAATTACAAAAGGTCTGAAAAATGATGAATTTTTACCTCTTAAAAGTCAAAAACATCAAAATTGACATCAACTGTCAAAAAAGTGACATTTAATATCAATTTCAAGCATCTCAAACTCAAAACCATCAAAAAATCACTTAAACTCTCTTTTCACACGCTTTCAAGTACAAAACCTCTTCACGCTGCGTAACATTTTTCCATCCGCCGCCGCCTCCGTACACTACACTTTACACTTGCACTTGTCTGACATACAAAAAAAAAGCACGACTGATGACATAACACAACGCAATCAAACATGCGTGCCTGTAGTTGGTGCAGCAAAGAAAAAAAAAAGTGAAAAAAGTCAGTAGACCATCATGTCTCGTGTGCTGTGATGCAGTAATGTGAAAAACTTACTTTTTGCATATAATCGCAAACTGCAGTGTACCACCAACTCCGTACACAAATAATAAATAATAACATTGAAATAACGTGAAATAATTTCCCTCTCTCTTTTCGCATAGACACACTTCGCATAGCAGCGACTCTAATGTTCGTGAATGCATTTCAAGTGCAGTAAAGTTCAATAATACTTTTTTTTTTCTATTGCATTTCTTTCTCAATAGAGTTTGTGTGTTTTTTTTTGCATTTTCAATGTTGAATGTAAACAGCGCGTGTGATGTAAGAGAGCGAATTACTGCGGTTGCAATCTCTTTTTCTCTTTTTTTGAATTTTTTGATTAATTTTGTGATTTTTTTCTTGTAGCTGTTCGAGCTGATCGGATGCGTGGCGGTCGCAACAAGTTCGGACCAATGTACAAGCGAGATCGAGCGCGAAAATTGCAGATTATCAGACAACGACAACTCGCATTGCAGGCAATTCGTGGCATGAATGGGCAGGATAATTCGCTATCTCTCTCACAATCAAGTTATCAGACACCGTATTCGAGTATGCAGATCAAACAAGAAATTCAAATTCCACAGGTGAGGATTTTTTTCTTATTTTTCAGTAATTAAGAGCAAGAAATTAAAAGTTTTGACAAGGTTCAAGTCTTAAAAAAATTAATTTTGAAAATTTTCTTTCGTTTTTGGCCAAAAATGATTTTTTTTAATTTTTAAGTTATTTTATGACTAAGCAAAAATTTTTTTTACATGAAATTTAAAATTTTTACAGCTTTAATTAGAAGTCGTTTAGTGCCAAAAGTCCTTAATTTGACTTTTTTTGAAACTTTTGGAAAATTTTCACAATTTTAAGGACAAATTATGAACATTTTTTCCTTGATTTGAACTAAACACCTCGGAAATTTTGATTTTTCGAGGATTTTCTTTCATGTTAGGATAAAAAAATTTTTTTTTTGATCCTTAGAGTAATTTTATGAACATAAAATGACAATTTGGACCCTTAAAATTATCAAAATAAGTAAAAATTATCAAATTTTCAGTATCAAAAGAATTTTTTTAAAAGAATTTTGTCAAAAATTGCTAATTTTTCCATACAAAGAGTCAATTTTTGTCTTTTTAATGAACTCAAAATTAGCATTTTTGAAAACTTGTATGAGCTTTATGTCAAAAACTTCTGATATCTCATCATTTTCTCGGATTTTGTCTCAAAAATTTACTAAAAATTAAAATCTTAAACATTTTTTTTATTAAAATGTTCGAAAATTGTTAATTTTATATTCCAAGAATAAATTTTTATCTCAAAATTAAACTGAAAATCAATATTTATGAAGATTTTCAACCAAATTTATATCAAAAACTGTTGATTTTTGATCTTTAAAGCAAATTTTTGTCTCATAAATGATCTTAAATTAAAATTTTCGAAAAAAAATTATCAACTTGATATGAAAATTTTCGATTTCTTACGTTTTGATCCATTTTAAGACCAAATAATGACAATTTTGACTGAAAATGAACTTCAAATCAATAAAATTTAACATTTTTTGCAATTTTCCATCCGCAGGTGTCATCACTTACTTCATCACCTGACTCGTCGCCGAGTCCGATTGCCATCGCACTTGGGCAAGTTAATCAACCAAACAACACCGCAACCACTCTCTCATTGTGCGGCAGCGGTCAATCGAATAATTCTAGTTCCACAACAAACACAGCTACCACAATACCAACGCAGCTCTCCGACTCGAAAATCTGGATGGCAAATTCGACAACGGCATCGCCCCATTCACTTAGTCCCAAAACTTTCAACTTTGACTCAAGTACAAATCCATCGAGCACCGCAGACACGGGCAGCACTCAAGCCGAGACCTTAAGGTGAGTATTTTTTGTCACTAAAAAAAATTTTTTAAATTAAATTTAATAAAAAAATAATTTTTTTCAGAGTTTCCCCAATGATCCGCGAATTCGTCCAGTCCGTAGATGACCGAGAATGGCAAACGTCACTCTTCTCGCTGCTCCAGAGTCAATCGTACAACCAATGCGAGGTGGATCTGTTTGAATTAATGTGCAAAGTATTGGACCAAAATCTCTTCTCGCAAGTTGATTGGGCGCGAAACACAGTATTCTTCAAAGATCTTAAGGTAAGCGCAGCGAAAAAAACGATTTTTTTTTTCTTATAAAATTATATCGTTGACCTACTTGTCAATTTGAGCTGAACGTACAAATACACGTACGAAAAAAAAAAGAAACAGAACTGCAACAAGAATAATCATGCACCGTAAAAAATCTTTGCCATAAATATTTTAAATATATTGTGTGGCGATATTATGCGAATTTACTTCAACGAACGTCTCCCCCCTCCTCGACTACGTGCCTCGTTCACGGTACGACGAAAAGTTGATTTTTTTCTGCACTTCCATTTAAATCCGCAAAACGATGCATATTCCGGTCTTGCTGCAATCCAAAATAAAAAAAAAAAACATAAAATAAAATAAACGGCGTCGTCACTCGTTGATGATGTAATTTTTCAGTTGTTTTGGATTCTAGTACATTTTTTTTCGTATTTTTATTGCTGCCGATAGTTACAGACAAGTTTCTTGATTCTTTTTTCGATCGAATTTGAGGCCGGTTTGTTATTTGTTGCAGTTTCGACACGAAATGAATATTTCTTCCTCGTAGTTGTTGTGAAAAGCTGTTAATGTCATGCAAATTGGTGGTTCTCATGATTAGCAATTTAGATTCTATTGATGCTTAATTGAAGTTTCATTAACTTTGGAGCGTCAGTGAGGAAATTCGCGATGCACGTGATAGTTACTTTGTGGATTTTGGGCTTTTTGACGGGAAGTTGTGCTGGAAATGGACTTTTTTCGAACGTAAAAGGGTGTTTTGGAGGACAAGAAGTTACCGTGGAGCGATATTTTGATGAAATTCGAGTCGTTTGTTGTCATCCGAAACGAGAATTGACTCAAAAAGACCTGAAATTTGAAGAAAAAATTATAAAAATTGAAAAATTTTCAATAGAAAAGTGTCAGTTAAGAAGAAATTTAAGCCTTGATGACTCCATAAGAGGCTCGGAAGTGAAATTTTTGGACCTAAAGAAGGTTTTGCTTCAATCGATAAGCGTTTTTGACACTTTTAAGGACATAAACCGCCTAATTTTGAAAGAAATGTTACTGAATGACTTCAATTTCCTTCAAAAACTACCAAATTTGAGACATTTGGAGTTAAATGATGTTCAAGTAAATGACTGGAAAGCAATTGAAAGCTCTAAATTCTTAAAAAACTTAAGAATTATTGACACAAATCTAACAAATTTCAATCTCAAGAAATTTTTCGAGAACGAATTTCAACTTGGAATGGATTTTCACATAGAATTCACGTACGAAAATGCCAAATTTGAGTTTCCAAAAGGGATTTTTAATCAAAAATCGAATGTTACGTCGTTTGGATGTATCAAATGTGGCTTAAATAACCTCTCGGAGGACCTTTTTCTTGGAAATTCATCTTTAGTAGCACTAAATTTAACAGGAAACATCATCGAAAGTCTTCCAAAGTTCGTATTAATAATTTTCTTAAGATGTTTTTTTCTAATTTTGACTTTTTTTTCTTAAATAAAGCGCCTTATTTGATCATCTTATGAACTTGCAAGTACTGGATTTGACCAAAAATCACCTAAAAACATTAAAAAATGTTCAATTTCCGGAAAATTTGAAAGTTTTGAACGTTTCTCACAATCAACTAATGGAATTCGGACCATTCCAGGGCCTTAAAAACCTAAAAAAGCTCGACTTGTCACATAATTTCCTCATAAAATTCGATTTTGAGAACGACTTCACGGATATTTCTCTCGCCTTCAACAATTTAAGCGACTTACAACTCTGGAATTCATCCAAAAGCATCGATTTACGATTCAACCGCCCTCCATGCAGCTGCCAATTTAAGCATTTACGCTCTCAACACGCATTTTCAACGAATTTCGATCATTGTTTCTTCGAAAAATTTCAATCTTTGTTAGTGACTGACCTCATGCCGTGTTCCAAGAACGCATCGGAGCTCTTTCGTTACATCGAAAATTGTCCAATTTACAACAAAATTGCCTTTTTGAATGATTTTCTGCCAGAAGAAGAGACGATCGTCAATTGCACGAAGAGGAATTTAACAAAAATGTCAAATAATTTCTACAAAAACTTGTTCTACAACCAAATTTTGTCCAAAAAAGTGACTTTACTCTTCAACGAGAATCCAAATTTAACAGTTTTACCCGAAGTTCCGTACTCGTATTGGATTTTACCGAGCATTGAGTTCAGAATTTACGCAAGAAACACTGGAATCAACAAAATTTTTGATCGTCATGTGTTACGGAACTTGAAAATTCTTGACTTACGGATGTCTCGAGTAACTGAAATCGCTGTAGACGCCTTCCCGAAGCTCAAAAAGACCAAAATTTGGCTTTCCCAGAACCCAATTGATTGTTCCTGCAACAATTACAACAAAATTCGTCAATTTTCGATGATCTTCAGGGACTACCAGAACCTTACCTGCTCCGATGGAACCCTTTTGCACGTCGAAAATGACATCTGCACCCATCCGCAAAAGCTTTTCCTGCTCCTGCTGTCATCAATATCGACATTTCTCGTCGTCCTCGTGCTACTTTACGTGAAATACGAGCTCGAAATTAAAACAATGCTTCGTCTCTGTGTCATCCGTCGTGCCAAACATCAAGTTTCTCACTGCAAATACACGGCATTCATTTCCTTCGTGCAAAATGACGAGGAAATTGTCACCGAGATCATCAATCATTTCGAGGAAAAGCCCGTCGCGATGACTTTTTGCATTCATTTGCGTGATTGGAGGGTCGGGGAACGCATCGACTCGCAAATTGTCGCCTCAATTGAGGCTTCGGGCAAAGTAATTATCGTTCTCTCGAAGAATTTCGGCGATTCTTATTGGGCTTATGAGGAATTTAAGCTCGCACGAGCCATGGAAGCGTCCGGAAAAGAAGTGATCCTCGTGATTTCCGACAATTTGGACGAATATCGGGAGAAATTGAAGCCAGAGCTGAGGGCTTATGTGAAAACGCACACTTTTCTGAAGTACGGCGACAAGTGGTTCTGGGAAAAACTGAAAAATGCCCTTTTGTGATGACATCCGATGTGCATGCAAGACGACAAGGTAATAAAATAAATTGCTCCGAACGACCTTGAAATTTTCTTTGTTCCTCCGTTGCCGCATGTAGACACGACAAAATATTTCCCTCAACAATTTCCTGATGCGCAGCCATGTAAAAACCAGACATCGATGCGGAGGAGGATTCAAACATCAGCAAAAAAAAAAGGAGATAATAACAAAAATGATCCAAATTGGAGTCGGATTTCTGTCGCAATTGCACTTTGCTGTTTGTCGTCTGTGGGAAATGTGATGGAATTTTATTAATATTAAAATAAATTTTTCATTTTTCCTCATTTTCTTGCACACAGACGAGGAAAACGAGGAAAATATGTCGGAAAATAATGAAAATGGAGACGGCAGGTCACTTCTTTTTAATATCAATTCAACACGAAACCTAATTATTATTGAATTTTATTCCGCTACAGAACAGAATTATGTTTCTGTGTTTTTTTTTATTGAGTGAGTGGCGTAGAAGTGACCCACTAACCCACATACATTTTTCCGGTATTGTTTGTTGTTCATGTTGTGTGGCGTGCAACGGCATATTCGTCATCGTCCTGGAAATTTATTCATGTTTGATAAAGTGTTTTTAAGCTTTTCCGTCGTTAAAAGGCTTGGAAAATGGATTTTGGGGACACAGGCGATTACGGCACGGAGTAATTGGGGCGATTTTTGTTAGAGATTTGATTGGAAATGAGGTCTTTTTCGTGATAAATGATTAATTGGTGCTTTTGGGGTGAAATTAATGGCTGTTAAAGGTAAAAATTGGATTATTAGAAGAAATTTTTATGCTTAAAAATATTTTTAGAGGTTTTTAAAGTCATTCAAGATACTTGAAGTTACTCAAAAAGTCTGTCAATGATGAATTTTGAACCGAAAAATTCATAAAAAGCTGTTTCTTGAATTTTTTTAAAGGCTTAAAGAGTCTTCAAGCATCAAAAGTCAAAAAAAAATATAATTTTATAAAATGATGTTATAAAAATTTAATAAAAACATCAAAACTATAAAAAATTTCACTCCTGAAGCAATTTTTCGGCTTTGAATTTTAAATCTGTGACCTCATTCAAATTTTTTTACAATTTTTTCATATGCCAAAAATTAAAAAATAATTAAATTTAATGTTTTAAGACTTACCTCAGTCTTTTTACAAAATTTTTAAATTTTTTTTGATCTTCAATCACCTCATGAAGACTCTAAAAATGCTTTAAAAGGTCTAAAAATGAAAATTTTAAGCTAAAAAATTTTTTTGAAGAATTTTATGACTCATTGAAGTCCCTTCGAGGCATCAAAAACTCATAATTTCACGTTTCAAGTCTTCCAAAAGCACCTTTTTGACATGTTCAATACTAAAAAAAGCAATTCAACAAAAGGTTCGGTCTAAAAATATCACTTTGAAGAGTCACTTAATAATTCAAAACATCATTTAACAACAAACTAGTCATTGATTGTTACTCAGAAAATGTTTGAAAAGCATTCCATTCCAAAAAAATTTGCCTCAAGGAAGAATTTGATGAATTTTCATTCAAAAATTTTGTCTCCTACTCAAGATTTTTTGATAATTTTGGCAGTAATTGTTCCTTCCGAGACTTTTTTCATTCAAATTTTCCAATTTTTACGTCAAATTCGTTCCTTTTGACAATTTTTTCATTCATTTTCTTCAATTTTTTCATCAAATTTGCTCCTTGTGAAACATTTTCATTCAAATTTTTCCATTTTTACAGAAAATTTGTTCCTTCCAAAACATTTTTCATTCAAATTTTTCCATTTTTACGTCAAATTGTTCCTTGTAAGACTTTTTTCATTCAAATTTTCCTATTTTTACGTCAAATTTGCTCCTTCCGAGACTTTTTGGTTCAAATTTTTCCATTTTTACGTCAAATTTGTTCCTTTTAAGACTTTTTTCATTCAAATTTTTCCACTTCTTAACGTCAAAATTCAATGCGGAAAATATTATTTACTGCTCCAAGACAAGAAAATTATGAAAATTATCACCCTTGACTCTGATGCACTCAGAAAAAATCCCTCCTTGGATAATTTCCAACAAAGTTTCTTCGGTTAATTTTACTGCATGAGACCTAAAGGCGACATTTTACGAGTTTTTCCTCAAAAAAAAATTTTTTTTCCTTAAAAAAACATCTTCATTATCCTCGAAAATTAGATTTTTGCTGTTTTTCATGCATTTCTACCTACTTGATATTCGATTGACATAAAACTAGAAGATGATACCATTTGTTCCCATCACAACTTCTTGCTACACGAAAGTTTTCCGTACGTAAAACGAGGAAAAGCGGCAGCAACAAGAAGAAAAATCCAACTCCGCGCGCCTCTTCTTACCCTTCGCCGCTTCACATTCTCTCAAAAGCGGCTTTTTGTCGTGCACGAGCAACATGATTTCTCGCATAAAATACAAAAAAAAAATACGAAAAAAATGAGACTTACACAATACTACTTGTAGGCCTCTAATCGCACATCGTCGTACAAGCTCGCGCGCACGAGAGAGAGACGAACATCGTGTATTGCTTATATTTTTGTCCTCGACCTAAATTTTCATGGCATACTTTATATTTATGGTTCGGTGTTGTTGTTTCAGTGTGTTTGTGTGTTATTTCTACATACCCGCTCGTCGTTCGCTCGTTGCTCGTTTGTAAATGAAATGAAGCGGCATCATGTTTTGAGAATGTTACTGATGCCAGTGCTGCCTGCCCGCCTGCCTGCTAATATATGTTAACACATCAATTTTCGATTCAAAAAAGGATTTCGTGCCGCTGTGCCAGAGAAAAGTAGGTTTTTCCTTATGTACATGGTGCTACTTTGTGTCGTCTTCTTGTTGAACGTTCGGCGGAAAATGTTTGTGGAAAGAGAGAAAAATAGGAATACATGCGCTTCAAGGTGGAAAATGCATTGAAAGCTGTTTCTCTTTGTGTCTTACTTGACATAGATACGCCTTTAAGATGATTTTCTAATGTAATTGTGACTTGGAGTTAAAGAGAATTTAGTATTAGTGAAGAGGAGGCGACTGGTTTTTTACGAAGAATGAAGGATTTTACGGAAATTTCTCGATTTCATGAATTTTTTCATGCGATTTTCGACAAGATTTTGAATTTTTTTATGGAGAAAACTTAAATTTTAGTCAAATAGGCTTCTTTTTAAAGGTTTTTAAGGATTTAAAAAAAATATTGTAAGAAAATAATTTAATTATCAAAAAAGAACAAAAAATAAGTTATAGTTTATTTTCAATGCATTATTTTGAATATATTGAGGTCAGTAATTCTTGAAAAAGGATTAAAAAGTAAATTTTTGCTCTCAATTTTGACTTAAAAATCAAAAATTTATATCTTGAAAGAATTTATAAGGCAATTATTTTATTTATTGATACTCTAAAGTACCTTTGAGGGAATTTTTTTCAACAATTTAAACAAAAATGTTTTTGTTGTTATCATTTTTGAGCTTTTTTGCGTCTTATTTGAAGTTGAATTTTTAAATCTGAATAATTTAAAAATTATTTTGATGAAAAATTTTAATTTTTTTTTTACTTTTATTACAATTTATTGAAAAAAAAATCCCATTGTTTAATAGAGAATTATTTCTTTTAATTAAAAATTATTTTTTAATAATTTAATTTAATTTTTGAAAATTTATTTTGAGTTCTTATACTATCTTTCGCTTAAAAATTTAAATTTTTTGATTAAATAATAAATTTATTTAATTTATATGTAATTAAAATAAATTTAAAAAGTTAATAAATAAATTAATTTAATTTAATTAATTAAATTATTTTTTTAATAAAATTTTTTTTAATAAAAAAAAAAATTATTAAAATATTTATTTTTTTTATTTATTTTTTTTTAATAAAAAAATTTATTAAATTAATTATTTTATTGATGATTTGAATTAAAAAATAATTTAATTTAATTACAAAAAATAAATCTGAATTTTGATAATTTTTTAATTATAATTAATATTTTTTTAATTAAATAATAATTATTTTTTTTTTTATTTTTTAAAAATTTTAATTAATTTTAAATTTTTAATTTTAAAACTTTTTTAATTAATTTTAAATAAATATTTTTTTCTAAATATAAATTTTTTTAAATATTTTTTTTAATTAATTATTTTTTTTTTCGAAAAACTTCTCCAAAAAAAATCATTCCAATGCAATTTTATTAAAAATCAGTATTTTTCCTTTAATTAACACTTGATCACTTGCTCAACTGCTAATCATCTAATTTCCATCCATCAACTCTTCAAGCAGTCACATGTAATTAATTTCAAAAGTTGTTGCTGCATTCATTCATTAAATATCACTCGCGAGTCATGTTTAAAAAAAAAATACAAACCAAAAAAAAAATACTCACAGGTACGAACGATATTATTTTTGGTTGTAGCGTTTCTATTTATGTGTTGCGTAAATGAGCCAAGGTTAGTTTTACTCAACAATCGTAATAATGTTGGCTGGCCTGCTGTTTACTCTCGTAGTAAACACGAAAAAAAAAATAAATAAAAAAAATTAATTCGGTTGTAGTTTTCTGTTTCTTTTTTTTCGTATGAATCAGCGTGAATTACCTTTTTAATTTTTTTTTTTAATTTTTTTCAGGTTGACGATCAAATGAAATTGCTGCAAAATTCCTGGTCCGACATGCTCGTGCTCGATCATTTGCATCAGCGGCTCCACAATGGCTTGCCCGACGAAACGACGCTCCACAACGGCCAGAAATTCGATTTGCTCGGTTTGGGATTGCTCGGAGTACCGTCGCTCGCCGACAAATTTGCCGAGATCCAGAATAAATTGCAAGAGCTGAAATTCGACGTTGGCGATTACATTTGCATGAAATTCCTGCTGTTACTTTGTCCCGGTAAGTTTTAAATGCTTTTGAATTTATCCACTTTTGAGCAACATGAAATCAAAAATAGACAATTTTCAAAATAATGCTACAGATGTACGCGGCATCACCAATCGCAAGTGCGTCCTTGAGGGATACGAGAACGTTCAGGCAGCCCTGCTCGACTACACGCTCACGTGTTATCCATCGGTTACAGTAAGTTTTTCCCAATTTTGCTAAAAAAATAAATTTTAATGATTTTTTTGTGATTTTAGGATAAATTCAGTAAATTGCTCAGTATTATACCAGAAATTCATATGATGGCATCTCGAGGTGAAGAGCATTTGTATATGAAACACTGTCAAGGAAGTGCACCGTCCCAAACGCTCCTCATGGAAATGTTACATGCAAAGCGAAAATAAGCGTCGTCATCTAAAAAAAAATATAAAAAAATTAAAATTTGGTGTTCTACATTTTAAACTAAATTATTTGGTCATCCAACATCTGTGAGATGACTCCGTACTATTATTACTATTAAGACGAATAGATGTGAAAACAAAAAAAAATACTTAATTTGGAGACATAAGTATTTGAATGAAGGTAATTTCTACAAAATTTATTTTTAAAAAATTAAAAAATGAACAACGCTAATGATTTTTCCGAAATTTCTCCTGTTTTTCAGCTGTTCTGTCCTTCTTTTGTAAATATATTTAAAGAAAAATATAAAAAAAAATCTTCCCAGACACATTCACCAAGAACAACACGAACATCACGAGAAATTGTACTACTAGACAACTTTTAAGGCGCATCACTTGATTTAAATTTTAAAACCCGTTTAAAAAAAATAAATAAATGTTATAAAAAAATATAACTTTAAAAAAAATAAATGTACAAAAAAAAATTGTGAGAGAATTTTAACAAAACACAAAAAAAAATAATTTTGACGTAATTAATGTCCTGAAATACTTAAAAAAAAAATCATAAAAAAATATTTATAATTAATTTGCAAAAAATTTAGTGATTAAAAAAATATTTTGTTTTAGAGTTGAGCTCAAACGTTTTTTTTTAATAATAAAAAAATAATTAATTTAAAATTTAGTTTATAAAAAAATTAATTTTAGGCAAAAATAAAAAAAAATATTATTATTTGGTAGAGCAAAAAAAAAAATCAGCAAGTGTGGCGCAAGTTTGACAAAATTAAAAAAAATACGGCAATTGCTGTGTGCCAAAGAAGAAAAGAAGAAAAAAATTAACGTAAGAACGTGTTACCATAGCTTCTCAGCGATTTATGTTTAAAAAAAAACGAAACTAAAAACTTTAAAAAAGTTAAAAAAAAAGGTTTCGCGTGCAATTTTTAATGTTCAGCTTCATTACAAATGATCGTAACAAAACGGCTTAAAAAGCTTGATGGCCTTTAATGATACAAAAAAAATATATCGGATCAGAGTTACCAACCCTCTTTATCCCTGTGTTTGCTTAACTATAAAAAAAAAACTTTTTTTTTTTAAAAAAAAAGAGGACAAACATTAATTTAATTTTTTCATTGTTTTACTTTTTTTTCTTGGGATAAATGGGCATAATAATATTAAAGATTTTTAACTAGCAGAACGACACCGGAAGAATTTTTTTTTTTTTAATTTTTAGTAAGCACAAAAAACGAAAAATAATCAGAAGAAAGTAAAGTGATATTGTTGTTATTGTATAAAAAAAAGCTTGTTAAAAAAAATATTTTAATAAAAAAAAAATCGTAAGAAAAAAGTTGAATTGAGAAAAAAAATGTTAAATGAAAAGTATGATGAAAGGTTAGAATATACAAAAAAAAATGAACGAAATGCTGTGACATGTTAGGAACTTGTAGGTTATGATAGGATAGAATAAGAAAGGATTAATGACGAAAGTTGTTCAGGACACTCGCTCGATTCCCAATAAATTTTTTTTTCATCCCCCATAATAATTTGTAGGATGCATGGTCCCCACCGAATGCGTACTTCTGACAACAATAAAGAGAAAAATGGATTTAAACAGGATGCATCACAATTTTTTTTTTCCTATTTCTTTTCAATTTTAATATTTTTTTCAATAAATACATCACAATTTTTATTTTTTTTAATAATAAAAAAAAAATCCTGATCGAGCGAGTTCCTTTCCAATTTTCTTCCGCGAGAAAGTTAATCACATTCCATTACTTTAACTATATTTTTTTCGTCAAACTTAAATTTTAAACATCATCTATTTAATTTAAAAAAAATAATTAATTAAATTAGTTTAAAACAATGTATAATTAAAATTAATAATTTTTTGTTTGTTGTTCTATATTCTTAACACACACGATGAAAAAAAAATTGTCAAGCTTTGATAAATATTTTTTTATATATTTTAAATAATTTTTTTTAACACTAACCACTTGTTATATAAGGATAGATGCGCTATAAAAATAATCGTTTTAAGGGAAAAAAAACTATTTAAGTAAAAAACCACGAAATAATCATAAACATATACATATATAGGTGTACATTTGTTGTAAAAAGTTAAAATATATAAAAAAAAGTCAGTAAAAAAAATTGGGAGTTCACTCTTTCAAAAAATGATGAACATACATATAAATATATATATATTAAAGAAAGTAACGAAAAATGTTCAAAAAAACTATTGATTTATTTATAATTAAAAAAAAAACAGAAAAATTATTAAAAAAAAATAAATGTGTAAATATATATAAAAAAAAATTGTAAAAAAAAAAACATTGAAGAAGAGTATACCCCTTTAATTAAAGTTAAAAAAAAATTAAATGTTTATAAAAAAAAAATAAAATATGAATAATATCATCACATTACTTTGTTAGATTTAAAAAATCAAGCGATAGGTTACATTGGACACAAGGAATTAATTTTATAATAATTGTAAAAAAAAAATCGAGTAACAAACTTTTTTTTAGTTAAATTTCTTTCCTTAAAAAAAATTAAATTAATAATTAAAAATAAATATTATTTTCAAAAAGTTACAAAAAAAAACCGCGTATTGGTGGAGGTTTGATAATTTTTTTTTTGGTCATAACCGTAATAAAATATTTAAACAAATAAATCAACGTCCTACAAAACGGATTAAAACAACTTTAAATTGTGAATTATGATAAACTTACGAATAGTGTGTATTTTTTTCGGGAGATAATAAATAATAAAAAATAAAAAAAGAAATATATAAAAAAAAGTAAACTTACAAATTCAGCAACCGCAGTTCAATAGATGAAAAAAACAAAAATATTTAAAAGAAGAAGAGAAAATATATATTTTTTGAAAAAAATAAAACATAAGAATCTACCTAACTAATCTGCTCTAAAAAAAAGAAGTCGAAAAAAAATATAACAAAAAAAAAATACAAAACAATGTTCATTATTTTTCTATATAAATTTGTTAAACTTATGATTATCTATTAATTATATTATATATTTACTATATATTATTATTATTAAACATAAAAAAAACACAAGTTGATAAAAAAATGGAAACTACATTAAAATTATTTTAGTTACTATTAAAATTATGTTTAAAATTAATTGATAACAATAAAATTATTGAAATAAAATAATAAAAAAAATGAAAAAAAAATTGTTCTGTATCATTTTAATCGTTTATTGATTGTATTATATTATACATATGATTAAAGAATAATGTTAAATTATGAGATTTTTGGTGAAATTTTTGAATGAAGGGCTCATAATGGGTTGACGTGATTTTTTTTAAAGGTAAGTTAAAGAAAAGTCTCTAAAAAACTTTTTTTTTAAATTACTGAAAAATTTTAGAAAATGTTTTTTAATACAAACTTTTAATTTTTTTAACGTTTTCTTCTTCTCGAGCTTCTTCTTCTTCTTTGCTTTATTAAAATTTTTCGTCTTAAAACTAAAATTTTTTATTCAATTAATTAATTAATTTAAGGTTAGCATTTTTAATTCAAGCAGTCGTTGCCTCGGCTCTTATCGCTGTCGCTGTTCATCTTCTGTAAGCCCTAACGCTTTATTTTCTTTAATTTTTCAAATATTAAATTTTTAAGGCGTCGCCTTATTTCATAATTTTATTTAAGGCAATGACTTTTTAAGCACTATTCGGCATCCGCAGAACATTTTCATTCTATTCTCGTTCGAGATAAAATTAGAAAATGTTTCGTAAAAGGATTTTAGCTTCATTTTCTTAGTTTTAAAGAACAAAAACCAATCATTCTGTTCAAGAACTTTAATAGAACAAAACATTCTGAATGAAATCTTAAAGTTGTAGAACATTTTCTAACAAAGTTTCCATCAATCATTTTCTATTGGATTCAATAATTAACTCATCTACGCACTTTTTTTTAAATATCGAAATTTCACTAATTTCGATTTCACCGAAAACGAAAACCCCAAAAACAAAGTTCACTTTTCAACGGAAAGTAAAAGTGCTCTTCACCTCATTCACAATTATAGCCGTTCATTACGAAATTTCAACTTCGTTCTCTATCCAGCTTCGGCGTTATGCAATGCGCCAAGTCATTTCTGGCAAAAGTTTTTTTTTTCATAATTTTATTTTCATTTAAATATAAAATAAACTTTAGCATAGCTCTGAAACTAAAAGCGAACCAGCTATGAGATAATTGTGACTGTTATTTAATGCTATATTTAAATAATGTTCGAGAGTGTTGCGCGATCTTCCTTTTCGCTTTCCTTGTCGCGTTAAAAGGCTCCTAAAAATAAATTTCGATTTTCTAAAAATCAAAGATTTGGAACAGGAGTTCATAAATTTAAGGCGATGCCTTATTGCGACGTTGCGTTAGGTGAATTTCGTACGGAGCACTGAAAAGCAAAAGCAGCAATGGAACCAGTGATGGTACAAAAGAAGTGTCGCGTTCCGTCGGTGATTTTGATTTTCAGTGTAAAAGATGGAGAATGTCGAAATAAAAGGCGTCGCCTCTTGGCGATGATGAACGCTTGGTTCTTAAATAAAATTTCTAGTAAATTTGATGATTTTTTTGACGGCTTCTCGAATCCATATTTGTTCTCCTCCTTGTTCGTTGTTTGTTCTTCGTCTCACATGTTCCCGTATTTCGTGTGCCGCAACATGTTCTTTGGAGATGGATGCGTGCGGAGATGGAGAATATGTTGGTTGGTGGGGACTTTTCACGGTGAATATGAGGGAAAATTGTGCGAGGAAAGGGACGAATCCTGAGCAACGAAACAGGGTTCTTCATGTAATCCTCGTAGAAAAGTTCTCACACCACTTCAACAATGGCAAGTTACTTTGGACCGCAATTTTACTTCATGCATCTCCTTATTTTCTATACGTTGACCAGCACGTTGAATGTGTCTTATCGTAAATAAAAATAAAATAATAAATATTTATTAAATAAATAAAAGTTATAATAAAAAAAGTTGACGTCACGTTAATTTTTGTACAACAAGTAAAATATAGAATCATAGATTTTTTCACAGGCGATCAGAAATTTAACGCGCAATACGCTTTTTTAACGCAATACAAATTTTCGCCTGTTAATTCAGCATTTGGAGTATCTACGATGTATGAATTCGATTCAAAATACGCAAATTCTAAGGCAACGCCTTAAATTTTTAAAAGCAATGCTTTATTTTGATCAAATTCGAAACATTTTCCTACACTTAAAATTAAAAGGCAACGCCTTAAATTAATAAGGAATCGCTTTATTTTATAAAAACACTGAATTTCGTCTAAAATTCAAAATTTTAAGGCAACGCCTTGAAACTAAAACGCTTTATTAAATAAAAAAGTTAATATTTTCTTGATTTCAGAAAAACTTTGTACGGTTGAGGAGATAAAGTAATTCCGTCAATTGGTTCCAAACTCGGCAATTCTCTCTTCGACGGTGGCAAAATATCAAACGAATGAATAAAAGACGCAAAGAACAAAAAAACGCTTGATTTTGCCAAATTTTCGCCAATACATCGTCGCTTTCCCGCACCAAACGGCATGAAATTCTCATGTTGAATCAAATTTCCTTCAGCATTCATAAATCTCTCCGGGCGAAAAACTTCCGGATCTCCCCAATAATCTTTGTCCATGTGCAACGTGTTCAAGGTCACCATCGCCAGCGAGTCTTTTGGGATGATGTACTTTCCCAATCGCGTGGTACAAAGTGCTCGATGAGCGATTGCCAGCGGAGCCACAGTCGACAAACGAAGAATTTCACAAACAACGGCTTCCGTGTAACGAAGTTGAGTCCGATCCGAAAGCGTTGGAAGACGTTCCTTGCCAACGACGAAATCGAGTTCTTTGCGCATCTTGTCGATCACGTACGGGTTGTGCAAAACGTAGATCAAGCCGAAGCCGAGAGTGTTGCTGGAAGTTTCCGAACCAGCTTGGAAAAGATCGACGCAAAGGGCGAGAAGTTGTTCTTCGGTAAAAGTGTGATCGCGAGTGTTGGAACGCATTTCTTCTAAATAGTTGCCGATGAAGGAGCGAGGGGCATCGGGATTATCGAGTTCTGGTTTAGCGGCGTCAATTGTTTTCTGCAAGAAATTAAAGAAAAAATTATTTTTTTAAGGAAAATTTGTAAGAATTTCGTAAGTTTTAATTTTTTTATGAACAATTTTAATATTTTTCGTAGATCTTTGTTCAAAAAGGCACAAAAATGATGAAAAATAGCAATTTGAGGCTTCAGAAGGTAACTTTTTGCACTTCAAAAGGCATTTAATGTCCTTCAAAGGTAATTTTTGATCGAAAAAGTTTACCAAAAAGTATAAAAAATAATTTTTTGTAAGCTGAGAAGTCTTTTTTTGACTAAATTTGACAATTTGATAACATTTAAAACTAAAAAGGAATTAAAAGTTGATTTTTACTCTAAATTTTTATCAAAAACTATTTTAAAAAATAATTTTTCCTCCTCTGAAAAGCATTTCTTTAAAAAAAAATTTAAAAAATTTAATTTTTAAGAAATTTAATGCTCTGAAAAATTAATTTTTGTGCTAAAATCTTATCAAAAAGTATAAAAAAAATAATTTTTTAAGGAAATTTCGTTAGAATTCGGTAAGTTTTAATTTTTTTATGAATAATTATTTTTTTTACAATTTTTTTTGAAGATTTTTGTACAAGAGAACACAAAATTGATCTATAAATGACTATTTGAAGCATCAAAAGCAAATTTTTAGACTAAAAAAAATAATTAATGTATTTAAAAAGGTATTTTTCGGGCTAAATATTTTATCAAAAATTATAAAAAGTTATTTTTTTAAACTAAAAAGCCTTTTCTTTAATTAATTTTGTTAAAAATTAGTATTGAAAAGTTAAATTTTGCGCCAAAATTTCATCAAAAACCCTTTTCTTGATCAAATTTTTTTAAAATTTTAATTTACTTACTTGCAGAAACGCCCACAACGGCTCCAAAGTCCTCAAAAGTGGCTTATATCCCGACTTTTCCGGCAAAAAGTATCTTATACTCGGCCAAAGATTCAACAATCCACCCGACATGTCAATTACACGGAACGAATCATGAATCATCTTCGTCAATTCCGGCAATCTCTCGTCATCCAACTCAAATCTGCTGCCCGACAAGAAGGCCCACATGACATTCAACACCGGAATATCAAATCCGTCATGCATTTCAATCGGAGACCCATCTTTACTGCGTTCCTTGAAATATTCGACCATCTCGTAAGCTTCCCGCTCAATATGTTCAACCATATTTGTCCTCCCAAGCCCGAGTTGCTTCAACGTCTTCATCGTAAACTTCCGTTGGACTTCCCAATCCCGCTCATCGGTGAAAACAATCCCGAGTCTCTTGTCAAAGCTTCGAATGCGATAAAAAAATCCATCTGGTCTGCCATCGAAATCCTCATTGCTGTAAAATTCCTTGATCATCTCCTTGCCCGAAACAATGACGAGTTTTTTCGTTCCCAATTTCAGACCCACAACACTTCCGTAACGCTCTGCGAGGTAATTCCACACGCGAAAGTAGAATTTTTGCTCTTGCAGCAACTCGTAGATGAGATAAAGATTGCCGATGATGGGGATCCATGGCGGGCCCGGCGGAAAAAAGTTGGGACGTTTGTCACGCCAGCAAAAAAGCACAAAAAGTGAGAAAAGCAGCACGATATTCAGTAACATGATGCTAACACGACGACAATCGACACGTAACTGTGCATCGAAAATGAGCTGGAAACATTAAAAATGCACAAAAACTTCTAATGACGCGTTGCCTACGATACAAGAACGAGTTCTAGATGCTGTTTAGACACATAGAGAGAGAAAAATACGGTATTTTTGGCTTTTATTTTGGAGTTCATCTTAGAGGTCACGTGTATTTACGTGCATTAATGTAAATTTTGTTAAGGTTTTAAGGGTCAACTGATGATTTCTATCTTCCATGCATCCGAAATTAGTCCAAAAATGGCAAAACTTACGATTGCGACACCTTTTTCGCGAACGAATAAACACAAATCCAGGCGTAAATCAAATATGCTGCAAAAATTTGTCATGAAAATCACAAAAAATTGACGAAAAAAGCCTTACCGAGATACAAAATCAACCCGATCAGACTAAATGCGAAGCCAACGCCACTGTATCCGTATGCCGCAAAGTCTTTGTACACCAAAAAACTGTAAACTGTGCTGTAGGTGAAGCAAGCGCCCGTCGGAATAGCCAACCAGACATTCAACAAAGCCTCCATTTTGAGTACCGTTCCCAAAAGAAGACAAATTTCGCCTGCCAGAGTCAACACGTGGGCCGCTAGCATGAATTTGAAGAAGGCAGCGAATTGCGGTAGGAGTGGATGTTGCGTCAAAAGACTTAAAAAAATCAAATTTTTAATTAAAAATCATTAAAAACTTGGAAAAACTTACCATTCCGCTGGTGTGGCACACTCATCTGTCATTTTAAAAGCAGAAAAAACGATCATTATCGACGATAAGAGAATTCCGAGGCCAGAAGTTACGAAACCTGGAGGAATGTTGTGTGTTTACGTCGACAAAAATTAAAAATTAAATGAAAAAATGTGACTTACATCCGATTTTCAGGTCGAATTTTATGAAAAATGTGTCAACTTCGACATTTTTGGCGCTGGGGAAACTTACGAAGGAAAATTCAACCATTTTTTGTGGGTTTTTTTTTTTGTTAGTTGATGACTAAGAAACAATTGTTCTTTCCACAAGACGAGTTGCAATCAAAATGAAACAAAAATTCGATAAAATGTGGAGATAATTTTTATCAATATGTCGTTGATAAGGAAAGATTACAAAGTACGTAAGGGTGAGTAAATTACAAAAAGTCTATATTTGTTTGATGTTTATTATAATAGGAGTGGATATTGGGGTTCGCAAATTTTGAGAGTAAATGGTAAAATGGTAAAAAAATTTTAAATTAATTTAAAAAAAAATATTTTTAATTTTTTTTCATTTTAAAATGAAAATTCAAGGCATTTTAGGATATAAAATAGTCGTTTTTTGAACATTGATTTCCTAAAGGATAACAAGAAAATTGTATGAAAAGTGATAAAAATTTACTATTTTTACCTTTTTTGTCCCAAAAACGACACATGAGACTTTATTTTTCAATGTTTAGAGGAAAAAAAAATTTTTTGATAAAAAAAAATTAAAGTTTAAATTTTTTTTAAAAAGAATAATGAAAATATTGTCCATTAAATAATATGGCCCAACAAAAGTTGTATGAAAAGTTCGAGCAAGAGCTTGTCAAAATCGAAGTGAAGAAAAAACAAGAAAAAAAAATGAAGAAGTAAGTCAAACTGACTTCAACATAAATTTTTATTTTTTTATTATTTTTTTTTTCGAAATTTAAAAATTTCGAATTTTTTTTTTTTGAGGTAAATTAAATATATTCGATATTAAAAAATTAAAAAAAATTATTTTCAAAATAAATATTAAGGAAAATCTAAAACATTTTTAAAAAAAACTTAAAATTGTTAAAAATTTTAATTTTTCAACTTAAAATTTTTCAAGAATTAAATTTCATTTTTTTTATTTTTATAAAATTAGTTTAATTTATTATTTAATTATATAAAAATAATTTTATTAATTTAATTTATCAATTAATTAAAATTTAATTAATAAATTCACATAATTAAAATTTATTTTATTAAAATTAAATTATTTCATTATTTTAAATTTTAAAAAATTAAATTTCTCTAAAAAAAATAAAATTCTTAATTAAATTATAAGTAAAAATTCTTTTATAAATTGTTTGAAAAGTTTTTGAAAAAAATATGTTAAAGATGATTAACTGATACTTCAAAAAATAAAATAAAATAAGAAAAGGTAAATTTTTTTAATTTGTTTCAATTTATTTATTTATTTTTTTAAAATTATTTTTCAGAAAATTCAAGACAATTCTCCAAAAAAATCAACTTTTCCGCTCTGCCAGAATCGAACTAGCAACCTAGTGATTTCTACAATTAACTTGCGTTCTACAGTCACTCGCTCTACCATTGAGCTAAGAGCGGCACATAATATTGCATTCACAAAAATCATTCAAAAAAAAATATTAAAAATGAACCTGTTTGACTTTGAAATTGATAAAAATACGACGAAACATTTTTAAAAATGATAAGACAGGTTCATTCACTTTTTGTCTGCCTTGAAACACAAAACAGCAAAAAATTAATTTCAAAAAATGCGTTTTAGAAAAAAAAATATTTTTTGAACTAAAATAGTAAAAATTAATCATTAATCGCCCCCTTCATTCACAATTTAAAAAAAATACTCTCAGTGCATCTCTTTATCAATCGTCAATCACTGATAACAACGAAACAAATTCCTCTCCACATTCCAAGCAACTCTCGCGACGACAAATTCATTCACACACTCGCATGCAAGAAATATCACCAAGAGAGTGTATAATACTTTAAACCACAACCGCAGATCGCCAGTCGAGCTGAAATATTTAAATCGTCAAGACGTGTCTCGGCAACAAGTGCGGCGAAAAAAAGAAAACAAATAAAAAAAATCCAGTTCTGAGAGAAATACAAAAAAAAAGTAAATATTTACAAAAAGACACAAAACAAAGAAATTCATTTCGGGATTATCGCATGGCATAAATGCGGTCATTATCTCACGGAATCATCATCAGAACGGAGATTAATTGAGAATTACATAATAACAGAAAATAAAAAATATTCCGCAGAGCAACGATAACAGAATTTTTCATTATCATGATCACGAATCGCTTCGCGGAGCGATAGTCTGAATTTGCGGGAACGACGTGCGAGACATGCTAATTATGCACCAAATTTGACCAAACAGACGTCAAAAGAAGACAAAAAATAAACCAGAAGTGATAAAAAAAATAATTTAAATTTCAAATAAAGACAAGCGAAAAAAATGTTGGCGATTTTAGTGGCAATTACAGTCGTTTTGACGTCATATTGGCTCATCGCGGCACTCAAAAGACCCAAAAATTATCCCCCAGGTGAGATAACAAACTCGCGATCGATCTAGGAAGTGCATGACTTTCAATTATTTTTTGCATCTGTAACCGTTTCAAAAACCAGTTTACCCACATTTTGCCATAAAAATTTTTTTTTCTCAAATTTATGTGCAGAAAGAAAGTTGTTTATTGTAAAGTTTTATTTTTTCGCATTTTTGACTCAATTTTACGCGTTTTGCGATAAAACGAAGACATGTAATCCGCCCCAAAGATTACACGAAAAAATTTTTTTACAAAAAAAAAGTACAAAGGTGAATGAACTCGACGTGTTGTGTGTTTGAAGACGACGATCCATCCACATGTGTGTGAGTCATCCGGAGCAATGCTGGAGTAAAATTAACGCGGAACTTAACCTAGTTAGATAAGAGATGATTTTGTTTGAGTGTGATGTGACTGGAAGCGGTTTCAATATCAGGGTAAATGAGTTTCGATCTTTTTTGCACGTATTTCGGGGATATTTGGGTTAGTTTAACGGAAGTGTCAATGACATTCATTGCTGATGCGATGACCGGGTTTTAATTTTTTTGCATTGTTATATTTTTTTTTTTACTTGTTATAGATTTTTAGATTTTTTTTTAATTATTTTTTTCGTGTAAAGGATTTTCTGTGGAGACGACTGGTTTTTTAAGGATTTTATTTTTTCGTTAAATTTTATAATTTTTGATTAAAAAAGATGATCGGAAGTGTGTTAAAAAAATTTGAAGTTCATGAACAGGAAATGCAAAAAAAATGTTGATTAAACATGTTTTGTGAAATTTTATTTATTTTGCTTCAGGTCTTTCTAGTTTTCAAGAATATCTTTTGATTTGAATTTTTTGTAATAAAAATTTATTTGTTTTTATTTTAAATAAATAAAATTTCATTCAAAAAATGAAACAGATGTTTAATTATTTTTTTTAAATTTAATTAAAATATTTAAAAATTTTTTTTTTAAATAAGATATTTTGCTTTATTTCAAAAATTTTAATTTTTATTTTTGAGCTTAAATTTTAAAAAATATTTAAAAATTCAACAAAAAATAATTTTTATTTGTTAAAGAGCCAAAATGTGTTACTTTTTGCAAAATTCTCATATATTGATATAACAATTGATTAGCATGTGGTTAAAAATTTTCTTTCTTTCGCTATATAAAAACCTATTTTTTTTGCATTGATTCAATATATTTTTAATGTTTCCCGGAGATAAAAAAAAATTTACGATCTATAATTTTTTAAAAGAATAAATTTTAAATTAAATTAATTTTTAAATTTTAAAAGAATAAGAAATTTTTAATTTTTGAACCTAAAAAAATTAAATCAAATTTTAAATTTTAGTCAACATTTTACTTTAAAAATAAAAAATCTTAAAAAATCAAAAATTTACTATTTTTCTACAAAAACCTTTTAAATTTCATTAAAAATAGCCGCGAAAACATGAAAAATCACATTTTTCACTTAAAATTTAAGAAAATTATTTAAAATTTATCAAAAATTCGTTCTACCTCTAAAGTTTTCAAAATAATGATAAATTTTTTTTTTTTTGGCCCTCAAAAATAAAGTGGGAATTTTTGAAAATATAATTGATATTGACAAAAAAAAATTTTGAAATACTTATTTTAAAAATTTTACAATTTGTGTGTTTGAAACATTTTTGTTTTTTTTTAAAATATTTTTGAAATTTTTCGAAATTAAAAATTCAAAAAAAATTAAAAAAATTTTTAAAAATTAAAAAAATTATTTTCTTAAAAATTTAAATGTCAAAAAAAAAAAAAAAAATTTAATTTTATGAAAAAATTTTTTTGAAAAATTTCAAAATATATCAAAAATAAAATTTCAACCAATAATTGAAAATTTAAGTCATTTGAAAAATTTTGAAAATATAATATTGAAAAATTATTATCATTATTTTTATTTTCCCTCCATTGGATTTTTCGGACTTTTAAAATGGGGCATGGAAACTTTGAAATTTTTAATGATAAAATTTTTTTTAAATATAAATTTTGAAAATTAGGAAAAAAGAATATTTTTCTTTACAAAATTGATAATTTTTTACTAAAAATTTATAAATGTATGAAAATATCGAATTTTCAACTGAATTTACGTAAATTTTGATATTTTTCAAAAGAATTTGAGGATTTCTCAAAAAAATTACGTGGGAGGAAACCTGAAACATTTTTGATAGTTGTATCAGCCTTATTGATGAAATTTTTTCTAAAATTTTCTTCTTATTTCATTTCATTTCAGGCCCTCAATGGCTACCGATAGTCGGCAACACGCCATACGTTCGAAGTCTCGCCCGCAAAGTTGGAGGACAACATTTAGCCTTCGAAGAATTATCAAAATTGCACAAAAGTCCCGTTTTGGGACTAAAACTCGGCACAGATTTAGTCGTCGTTGCGCTCACATATCCAATCGTCAAGGAAGTTCACAACAAGGAAGAGTTCGATGGACGTCCCGATAACTTTTTCTTGCGATTACGAACGATGGGCACGCGGTAAATTTTTCATTTTCACAAAAATTTCAAAATTTTTCAATTAAAAATTTATTTTTTAGCTTGGGAATCACTTGCACTGACGGCGAACATTGGGCAGAACATCGAAATTTCGTCGTTCGTCACTTGCGTCAACTCGGTTACGGACGTCAAACGATGGAAAGTCACATTCAAAATCAACTAAATGAGCTGTTGGCGCTTATTAAAGACCTAAATGGCGCAGAAATTTGGCCTGGAAAGTTTTTGCCGCCATCCGTGATCAACGTTTTGTGGACCTTTACCACCGGATCTAGAATCTCTCGTAACGACAAACGTCTCGTTCGGTTGCTGGAACTGCTGAATCGTCGCAGCAAAGTGTTTGACATGTCGGGCGGCATGTTATCGCAAATGCCGTGGATGCGATTTATCGCGCCCGAATACACGGGATACAATTTAATCAAGGAATTCAACAACGAACTGCACGAATTTTTCATGGAAACGATCAGAAGTCATCAGGAAACGTATTCCGAGGACAAGGCAGGCGATGATTTGATCTACGCTTACATTCAGGAGATGAAAGAGCGCGAACATGACCGTGACTCGACATTTACTGAAGTCCAATTGACGATGATTATCTTGGATATTTTCATTGCGGGATCGCAAACGACCTCAATTACGATCGATTTGGCACTCATGATGATGGTTGTTCGTCCCGACATCCAAAAAAAGGTTTTTGCCGAGATCCTTAACACAATCGGGCAAGAAAAACTCCCAAATATCGGCGATAAAACCGTTTTGCCGTACACGGAAGCCTTTTTGTTCGAAGTTCAGCGATTTTTCCACATTGTGCCAGTTAGCGGACCACGAAGAGCGTTACGTGAAACGACTTTGGGCGGATATCGCATCCCCAAAAACACCACAATTCTCATGGGGCTTCGTACAGTTCACATGGACAAGGATTATTGGGGCGATCCGGAGGTTTTTAGACCCGAGAGATTCCTCAATGGCGACGGGCAACTCGTGAAAAATGAGAGACTGATGCCTTTTGGTCAGGGAAGGCGTCGTTGTTTGGGCGATTCGTTGGCGCGTGCGTGCATGTTCACGTTTTTGGTCGGAATTTTACAGAAATATGAAATTGTGCAGGCAGAGGGCAAGGATCCGCCGTCGATGGATCTCCTGCCGGGCATTACACTGTCCCCGAAACCGTATTTGGTGCAATTTAAGTCACGAGTTAAATGAGTTTTTTTTTGTATTTTTATTTTTTAATCAATATAGTGAATTGAAAATATTGAATTTTGATGCTTTTTGATGGCCAATGTTACTTCATGAGACTCTATTACGAGGTCTTTTGAAGGGATAAGGAATAAAAATTTGGCCTCTAGAGACTTTCAAAAATTTTCTTCAGACAAAAATTGGAAGAAATTTTATTCACAAGGTATGTTTTAGGCAAAATTTAACTAAAATTCGAAGACTTCAAAAGTAAAATTTTGAACTAAAAATTCACTTTTTATACTAATTTTTGCATAAAATTAATTTAAATTCTTAGAAAAAAACTAAAATTTTTCTTCAGGAACTGTTTTTGAAGAAAAAAATTTTTATTCAGAGGGACATTTGTGTAGAAAATTCATGTTTAGACTACTTGTTTGCATGCTTATTTGAAAAGAAAATTTGAAAAAAATTAAATTTGTTGAAAAATTTTTACATGGCAATTTTAATTGAATACCTATTTGCTTTCAAGAGCCTGAAAAATTAATTTGTTTTCACAAAATTATTTTTTTTTTAGATTTTTTTGTTTGCATAAATTCACTTTAGGGTGTTCCAAGACCGTTTTTTGTTTCGCGTTTCCTCCCCTATCATTTTTATCAAAAATCACCATGGGGGATATAGAAATTTTATATAGATTTTTAAATACTTTTTCATAAGAAATCAAGTTTTTCTAGCTTTTTTAGCGATATTTTAGCTGTTTTTCAACAAGTTTAGAAAAATTGAAACTGAAAAAATTTTGCAATAGCTAAATCAAAAACTGTTCAAAGCCAAGAGCAAATGGATAAAAATTTTCAAGGGCTCTAAATCAAGAATTTTTAAATTTATAACTCAAAAAAAAAATTGAAACTGAAAAAAAAATTTTTCTTTGACATATCAAAAACTGTGTTTTTTTTTGCTCCAAATGGATAAAAATCAGAGATTTTTAATCATTTTAAACTCAAAACTGCCAAAAAATTGAAACTGAAAAAAAATTTTTCCTTTGACATAGTTTTGTTTTAAAAACTAAATCAAGAGCAAAAAAAACTGTGTCAAAGCCATTTTTTGTCAAATCTTGCTCCAAATGGATAAAAATTTGTCAGAGGGCTCTAATTTATCATTTTTAATCATTTTATAACTCAAAACTGTCAAAAAATTGAAACTGAAAAAAAAATTTTCCTTTGACATAGTTTTGTTTTGAAAACTAAATCAAGAAAAAAACCAAATCAAAACTGTGTCAAAAACTGTGTCAAAGCCATTTTTGACAAATCTTGCTCCAAATGGATAAAAATTTGTCAGAGGGCTCTAATTTATCATTTTTAATCATTTTATAACTCAAAAGTGTCAAAAAATTGAAACTGAAAAAAAAATTTTCCTTTGACATAGTTTTGTTTTGAAAACTAAATCAAGAAAAAAACCAAATCAAAAACTGTGTCAAAAACTGTGTCAAAGCCATTTTTGACAAATCTTGCTCCAAATGGATAAAAATTTGTCAGAGGGCTCTAATTTATCATTTTTAATCATTTTATAACTCAAAAGTGTCAAAAAATTGAAACTGAAAAAAAAAATTTCCTTTGACATAGTTTTGTTTTGAAAACTAAATCAAGAAAAAAACCAAATCAAAAACTGTGTCAAAAACTGTGTCAAAGCCATTTTTGACAAATCTTGCTCCAAATGGATAAAAATTTGTCAGAGGGCTCTAATTTATCATTTTTAATCATTTTATAACTCAAAAGTGTCAAAAAATTGAAACTGAAAAAAAAAATTTTCCTTTGACATAGTTTTGTTTTGAAAACTAAATCAAGAAAAAAACCAAATCAAAAACTGTGTCAAAAACTGTGTCAAAGCCATTTTTGACAAATCTTGCTCCAAATGGATAAAAATTTGTCAGAGGGCTCTAATTTATCATTTTTAATCATTTTATAACTCAAAAGTGTCAAAAAATCGAAACTGAAAAAAAAAATTTCTTTGACATAGTTTTATTTTGAAAACTAAATCAAGAGCAAAACTATATCAAAAACTGTGTCAAAGCCATTTTGAAAACTTTTTTAAATTAGATTATTTTTATAGAAAAATTTTTCAAAATAGTTTTTGGAAAGGAAATATTAAGTCAAAACGCTAATTTTATAACAATACCATAGAAAATAACTCAAAATTGAACAATTTTATTACTTTTCCATACTAAATAGTACTAAAAACGAAAATCTATATAAAATTTCTATATCCCCCATCCTCCATGGATTTTTTTTCAAGCATGCGAAACAGAAAACGGTTTTGGAACACCCTTAAATACTCGGTTAGACGCCAGAAATGTTGCTTCGGGACCTTTATTGAAGAAAAAATCGACTCAGGGGGACACAAAAAACCGAAAAATTAGCTGCCAAAGAAATTTAACAGTAGCTCTTGGACAAAAATAGAACTAATTTCGACTCTCAGAATGATTTGTGAACAAATTTCACTTAAAAAACGTTAAAATGGTAAAATTTCCGACTAAAAATCAAATTTTCATAATTTTAAGAACAAATTTCGCATATAATTCACTTAAATAGTCACAATTTGTTGATATCCGATCTCCAGCAGCTTCTTTCCCATGCCATGAGGTATCGGCGTGGCTGTTGGATGCACCTGTTTCCGATGCTTCAGTATATTAGCATAGTCATTATTCGCCACATTACACATATCGCACTGAAATCTGTTCTCAATGATGTGCCCTTTGCGATGTTCCTTCAGCTTATCCTTCATTTTGAACATTTTTCCGCAAATATCGCACTCGTGCCGCGGTTCGACATGCACCCGGTTCTTGTGCAACAACACCGCATGCATATTTCGGAACTGCTTCATGCAAATCGGGCAATTTTGCGGCTGATAATCGTGAGTACGTCTCATGTGACTTCGGAGGGACTTCTTGTTCATCTCAATTCCGCATTCGGGACACACTGTCGTCACAATATTATGCTTGACTTGGTAGTGATAATTGTATGTGGATCGATTTTTGAAGCATTTCGCGCAAAATGGACACAAAATCTCCTCGTTATTTGATACGGGAGTCTCCGCTTGCATCCCGTGCTTCACCACAAGATGATTTAATACTGAAAATTTCGTCGTAAGTTTTTTCCCGCAATGATGACACTCGTATTTTTGCCTTTCCTCGTCGGGAGTATGGACATTTTTGATGTGACTTTGCAACGTTGCCTTGTCAGCCAAGAAACGATCGCATTTGGGACACTGCAATCGAGGTCCACGCTTCCTTTTTTGACTGTGCGTCTTCTCGTGACGTCTTTTGGCGCGTTTATTCGAATACTGTTTGCTGCAAATGCGACATTGGAGCTCCTCGGGACTCGTGTGCATCAGAAAATGTTCCAAAAGTTTCCCGCGCTGGCAGGAAATGGTGAGATTACAACAAGAAATTGTCGGATTTTCATTCTGATGTGACTTTCGCATGTGTTGTTGATAGGTCAAGGATGTAGGAAACGTTACCGAACACTGATGACATACAAATTTATAAAATTTATTCAGCTGATCCGACTGAAATTTGTCTTTGGATGATGTGAAATCGTCATTTTCGTCCTCGAAATCACTCGAAGAGACACTGGATTCGTGATTTTCTTCTTCAAACAGGTGAGATTCGATCTCAGGAGGTTCATCTTCTACTTTAACATCACATTCAACAGGAACTTCTTCTTGTTTGATTGTTTTAGCGGCAATTTCCAGCAGCTGTCGTTGCGCCGTGTGCACTGCTTCGTAAAATTCGTGACAAATTTGGAGCTTTTCGTTGCATGACGCACAAATATTGTGCACTTTATCGTTCGGTTTGATCTGAAAATCAATAGAAATTAGTAAAATTGGAAAATTTTGGTACAAGAAAGGGACTTACTTTCACATTTAGCAGCTCTCGTATCTTCTGGAGGAGGTCCAAGTTGCTGTTGATGAACAAATCGATGGTACAATCGTCTTTTTGGCGCGCACACAAACGACAAATGGCTTCAGACTCGCTTTTTATCACTAAATTAGGCTCCAAACTCATCTTTGTTTAGGTTTCGGTGGTTTGTTTTGGCTTCTCCGTTTCTAACGCCTCAATTTTTTTCAATTTTTTTTTGGATTTTAACCTCAATTTGGTTATTTTTGGAAGATTTTTCATGAAAAAATCATTTTTAAAGGCTTGTGAGATGAAAAAAATGCTAAATACGTTCCGTTTATATATTTTGCGCATAAAATTAACAAAAAATTGTGTTTCACAGACAAATTGACACACGAAACTCGATGTACATAGACAATTTTTATTCAATTCTTTAGATTTTTTTTACTGTTTCTGTGCTACTTTACAAGTTTTCTCGTGTTCTCCAGCTCTTGTATTTCCGCCAAGACCTCCGACTTTCGCCCAACCTTGTCGAGTTGGTCTTTTTCGGGTTTCGCAAGCTCGCCTGACTCGATTTTCTGCTCAATTTCCTCGATTTCCCGCAGTTTCTTGCGGAGTTTCTTTAGTTTTTTCGCGACATCTTGCTTGTCGTCGCCCGAATTGACTGTTAACTCTTCCACTTTGCTGGCAAGTTCGGCAACTTGACTTTGTGACTTCGGTTTTTTCACTGCCTCGAACTTGCTCGTGACATTTAGCACGCCTGGCGTTGGATTGACTTTTGTTTTTTGTTGTTGTTGTTGCTGCTGCTGCTGCTGTTGTTGGTTTTGTTGCGCCTGTTTCTGTTCTTTTTGTTGTTGCTTCTTCAGCTGTTTTTCTTGCTTTTCCTTGACTGCTTGCGCAACGAGGGGACACATGCCAACGGGCAGCGACGGAATCGCAGGATTGTATCTCTGTTGCGCTGCTGCCTGGATTTTCTTCGCTTTTGACTCGTACAACGGGACCTCCTCCTGCGGCACGTATCCGTCTTTCACGCGTCTCGCCTTGCGCCACGTTCCGTCGGGGCGCTGAGTGGCCGGAATGAATTTGCCTGAAATGCAAGGAGAAAAAATTTAGAAAAATTTTTGCGTCGCAGGAGATGTTGGAAAGGAAAATGGCGAAAGGTACCATTAACATCTGTTTCGTAGGTCGTCATGGCTCACAAAATCATCCACACAAATGGTCTCCGCGGTTAAAACACCAACTTACGAGCACCCGTAACGCGCACGGACTTAAAACTCCCCTCGATTCTTCACGAATTGGAAGTTTTCATTAATTTTCATGCTTTGCGAGATGCTTTGTTTACGTTTTGAGACGAGGCACTTTCATTCGTCTCAATTTTGGCTGAGCGTCACTATGGATTTCCTTATGCAATTCAGTCACGTGCCTCACATAACCCAAAACAAACAAGAATTCCGACAAATTTTAATTAATTTCTTGCTAATTTCACAATGCCAGTCCTTGCTGAGGTAAAAAAATTAATTTTTTAACTAAAATTTTTCACTAATTCTTAAATTTTTTAGCTTGCTGGAGATGAAAATCTCGAAAATTGTCGCACATTTATACTCGAAAATGAAGACCACACACTTGCGGGTGTCTTAAAATTTCTCATCGGTCGATAGTAAGTCCTTTAATCCCTTAGAAATTCTAAATTTATCAACTTTTCTCCTTAATTGCAGTCCTGAGGTGCAATTTTGTGGATACACGATCCCCCATCCAGCGGAAAATACGATGCATTTTAAGGTTCAGACCACGGAAGGCACGAGGGCGATTGATATTTTCAAACGAGCGCTCGAAGACACGACCAAAATTTGCGATCATCTAATAGAAAAGTTCCCTAAAGACGATGTGAATCCCAAAAAAGAACCTGAAAGTTAATTAAAATTTCATAATTTCTTATTATAAACATTTTCTTACAAATCACTACCGTAATTTCTGTCCATCCCAGCCATAACTTTTTTATTTTAAGAGACAGAGGGCTCAAAGTAGGGTCAAAACATAATGAAATTTTTCGCCCATGATCCGCCCATCATTAGATTTTCAACTTTCATGCATCATATGGGACAGGAGCCATTTAAAGATGTTAGCAAAAAAAATTGATGAAAAAAAATTTAAGTCAAAATCCTCTTATTATGAGGGCTCACATACCGATTTTTCAAAATTTTTTCAACTTTTGTAGATCACGGTTCTCCAGCTCAAATTGAAGGTTTTGGCATTAGAAACAACTTTTGTTTTGGACTTTTTCTAAATTTTGCGTTTCCGATGTACAGGAGCCATTTAAAGATGTTAGCAAAAAAAATTGATGAAAAAAAATTTAAGTCAAAATCTTCTTATTATGAGGGCTCACATACCGACTTTTCAAAATTTTTTCAACTTTTGTAGATCACGGTTCTCCAGCTCAAATTGAAGGTTTTGGCATTAGAAACAACTTTTGTTTTGGACTTTTTCTAAATTTTGCGTTTCCGATGTACAGGAGCCATTTAAAGATGTTAGCAAAAAAAAATTGATGAAAAAAAATTTAAGTCAAAATCTTCTTATTATGAGGGCTCACATACCGATTTTTCAAAATTTTTTCAACTTTTGTAGATCACGGTTCTCCAGCTCAAATTGAAGGTTTTGGCATTAGAAACAACTTTTGTTTTGGACTTTTTCTAAATTTAGCGTTTTCGATGTACAGGAGCCATTTAAAGATGTTAGCAAAAAAAATTGATGAAAAAAAATTTAAGTCAAAATCCTCTTATTATGAGGGCTCACATACCGATTTTTCAAAATTTTTTCAACTTTTGTAGATCACGGTTCTCCAGCTCAAATTGAAGGTTTTGGCATTAGAAACAACTTTTGTTTTGGACTTTTTCTAAATTTTGCGTTTTCGATGTACAGGAGCCATTTAAAGATGTTAGCAAAAAAAAATTTAAGTCAAAATCTTCTTATTATGAGGGCTCACATACCGATTTTTCAAAATTTTTTCAACTTTTGTAGATCACGGTTCTCCAGCTCAAATTGAAGGTTTTGGCATTAGAAACAACTTTTGTTTTGGACTTTTTCTAAATTTTGCGTTTTCGATGTACAGGAGCCATTTAAAGATGTTAGCGAAAAAAATTGATGAAAAAAAATTTAAGTCAAAATCCTCTTATTATGAGGGCTCACATACCGATTTTTCAAAATTTTTTCAACTTTTGTAGATCACGGTTCTCCAGCTCAAATTGAAGGTTTTGGCATTAGAAACAACTTTTGTTTTGGACTTTTTCAAAATTTTGCGTTTTCGATGTACAGGAGCCATTTAAAGATGTTAGCAAAAAAAAATTGATGAAAAAAATTTAAGTCAAAATCCTCTTATTATGAGGGCTCACATACCGATTTTTCAAAATTTTTTCAACTTTTGTAGATCACGGTTCTCCAGCTCAAATTGAAGGTTTTGGCATTAGAAACAACTTTTGTTTTGGACTTTTTCAAAATTTTGCGTTTTCGATGTACAGGAGCCATTTAAAGATGTTAGCAAAAAAAAATTGATGAAAAAAAATTTAAGTCAAAATCCTCTTATTATGCGGGCTCACATACCGATTTTTCAAAATTTTTTCAACTTTTGTAGATCACGGTTCTCCAGCTCAAATTGAAGGTTTTGGCATTAGAAACAACTTTTGTTTTGGACTTTTTCTATATTTTGCGTTTTCGATGTACAGGAGCCATTTAAAGATGTTAGCAAAAAAAATTGATGAAAAAAAATTTAAGTCAAA